>NC_012878.2:15716789-16016789 GCF_000003195.3 Sorghum bicolor | reverse complement strand
TCGAAACCACAAGCTCCGACGAGCTTCCTCTGTTTTCAGTTCGCGCCAGCGTCTAACTGCGAAGTTCGTGACTTAGGTGAATAGTGCCATCAGGACCTGTTTGTAGATGTTTTGTTAGATCTTTGAAAATTCATATCTGGAGTTTGGTAACTCCAATTTTGGTGAACCAAATTTTGTTCTGCTTCTTGAGATGTCTAGTTTTTATCAAAAATATGAAACGGACCATGTTTTGTAGTAAAATAATTGGTTACGATTTATGCCTTTTAATTATGTTTATTTAAGAAGGAGAAATTCATATCTCATATTGTGTAGCTCTTTTTAACTTGGAATTTTTATGGTGTTCTCGTGATGTTATGTGAGTGCTGCAGTAAAAAGTTCATGTTTAGTGGATGATATATGGTTAAATTATTAATTTATCTTGTTTAGTGCTTATTAAATAGTTTACAATTAAACTAAAAATGAATAAATGTAAAATATGGTTCCTGTACCTTTATATGAGGTTTTTATATCATATTGAAACATAATTTAGCTATGTGTTTGTAGAAAATGTTGAGTTTCTTATTTATCTTGCTGTTATATCCTTCCTTGTGATGAAAATTTATCTTTTTCATGGAAATTGATATACTTATCCAAATGGCATGAAATTTATACTGTAGACTTTGGAGAGCATATATGAGCTTCTGTAGTTTTCTCAGAATTTACTGTGTACTTTTGATATATGGTTATTACTTTGTCTATTTACCTAAAGAAATTAATAAAGACATGAAAGGAATTTAATTAGGGATGACCATGATGTTTTCTAGTATCTCTTTGGTGTATTTCAACTGTTGGTAAGCTGGGTTTTGCCTAGGTTCAAGTTTGGAACATAAATGAAATGTTATTTCTCTATAATTCAAATATTAGTGGTTTCTCGATAATTTCTAGAGCATTATGAATTGCTCTAAGTAAATGATGTTGGATTCGTACATAATTCATGTATCTAGCTGGTGTTAAATTTTGGTGGCATTTGTCCTTCTAGTTTCTGAATTACGTCTGTTTAAATTTATGTTTCAGAAATGGTTCCCTCCGTCACATCCTGGACCACTTTCTGTAGTAGAGTAATTTCAACTCGCTAAACTTATGAATCATGCTTTCATGATAAAAGATGAATTGTAGCAATTTTCATAAGCTTTCCAAAATGCTATGGATCATAAATTTTGGTGATCTAGAACTCTGGTTATAGATATTTAAAGCTTAATGGCTGATTCTATACAATGTCTAGATATGATTGTTTCTTCATGTTGTTTGGCAATTTTACCTGTTGAATCAGTTCTTGAAAATAATAACCAGGTCCTAGATATTTATCTAATCCAGAAAGTCTAATATCACCTTTATTAGATGCTTGGATCTCTAATTATGATTGAATGAAGTTGCATATAAGCTGCTGTCCTGGTTATGTGTGTAAATTTGATTTATGTTTGAATATGTATAGAAAAAGTTGTGCAGATTCAAAAATGATGAAAAATTGTATCGGGTCTGTACAGTAAGTAGAATATAGGAAAAATGTTAGATTTCATTTTCTGATAATTTAGACATGTTCAAAAATTTTGTCCTTTATTTAATAAATAGAACTTCCATGAATTGTTGGAATTTATTTATATGTCCAAAAATCACCAAAATTTGTGAGGTGCCTCTGAGTAATATTTCCTGGCTTCACACAAAGTTTGGTGGCATTTGGATAAAATTTGATTAAAATATTAATATACCCTTAGTTAGTAATTTAGTAATAATCCTAAAATAATTAAACAACAATTAGCTTATTTTCTCAAATTAAGATTTGAGTGCTTTTGGGATTGTGTGATGACTTAAGGTCATTATCCTTAATGACCTTTGGCATTTAATTATTGTCTGATGTTAATACTTAATTACTGTGATTAATGCTTAATCAAAGATTAATTAAGATAAATAGGATCGATAATTAATTAATTAAGAATAATTGTGAATTGAGAAAAATCGTAATTTACTGATGCAACCTCTTGGGTAAAAACACTAAATGATAAACAACTTTAGTTATTGTTTAGCCTGTCCTTGCATCGAGAAGGAAAGTTGTACTCAACTAAATCCGTCTTAAATGTCCGTCATAAGCATATCATGAGCATACATCATTTTGCGTATAGTGCACGTGACCGAACCCCGAGGTTGGTGTTCCGCTCGAGGAAGTAGGATCCGAGACTTGGGAAGTCTCCGAGGAACCCACTCAGCTCTACAACCAAGACAAGCCCCGGATGCATTAACCCCTCCTTGAATGTTTTAAATCTTATATCACTTGTGGAATGAAAATGCTGCATTAGTCAAGAACTAGGCGTAACCTAGTTTTTGCATTTACTACCTTGATATTTGTTATCTTGTCCTTGGCACCTATTTTATTTTAAAAAAAACTGCGTAGTGATGCTTAGCCCTGCTACTAGATAGGTTTTCAAACAGGAAAGTTTGAAGGGTTGTTGTGGAATACTCTTATGGTCAATGATGTTTCAACTTGAGACCGGTCGGTGGACTTGCTTTAAGAATGGAGTCTTAAAGTAGTGTCTCCAACTGTGTCGATTAAGGACCGGTCCGTTGTTGGCCTGCTGGGTTGAGAATTTATACTACAAGCCACTTGCCCTCGGTAAGCCCGGTCTTGCGATTCCTCGACGAGAACGGCTACTCGCGCACTGGGCGTGGAGCGATGGAGAGAGTAGCGTGTACCCTCCTGGCAAATGGGCTGGACGGTGGAGTACTATGCTCTCGGGTTCCGCGAAGCCGGTCAGATCTGGGGAGAGCTAGATTTGGGTTGACATATGCAAGATTTGGTTCTACATATGTCGGGTGGTTAGGAACTCCAGCTGGATTGCTAAACGATTCGAATCGTCGTTGCTCCCCGATTGGGATACTCAATTCCTTCGACCCTCATCATAGTTAAATATGCAACTAAGTTGTAAAATGAGAAAGGGTAAAATGTCTCATGAAGTTCGGATCCCAATTCCCAGACTCAGAGTGACATGAAGCTATGGCCGTCGAATGAACAACATAGTTATTAAGGACTAGGAATCTACAGACTTGTCTGTAAAAAGCAACTAGATAGACTATCCTCGAATTCATCGGCCTCTCAAGGTGAGCAATTCGTGGCTAAAACTTGAAATAAGGATGCACTATTAGTAAGCTTTTATGCAAAATAATTTGGCTCCTTGCTCAGCCACTCCTTGTCTACCCTAAGCCTGCATTCCTAAGTTCTCCTCTTTTCCTGCTGGGTAAGTCTTGTTGAGTACCCCAGTACTCAGGGTTTTATAACCCCTGTTGCAGGTGCTGACTTATGCTGCTAATGGAGGTCATGTCGTTGGGCGCGACATGATTTGTCCACCTCTTCTACCTTAGAAGCTTCACCTAAGTTGTTTCTGCTACTCTACACACCTTTTGGAAATTTAGTTAAGTTTATAATTCTTCATAGTTTGTAAATTAAGTTATAAATCTGCCGCACTCTCATGTAAGTTATTTTTGGAACAAATGTTGTAATGTTGTGGTAACTCCATGTTGATCCTGTATGAGTTATAAAATATGGATGATTCGGGGTCCTCTGAGGGCACCCGACAGACTATCTGAGTTATATGACTCTCATGTGCAGTAATCAGAGGTCTTAAGGACAATGATAGGTGCATGTGGGCCATATAATTCAGGTGGTTCTACCATAGAGTGGTATCGGAGCTCATACATGGATCTTCTGCAACATTACCTATGAAAAACTTCAAAAGGAATTTACAAACAAAAGTTTTTGAGGGTAACAACTTGTAATTGCTCCTTAACTTTTCTTATGCTTGCTGTCCAAGTTCAGTGAAGACTTTTTGTGGACTCAAGTAGAAGGCATTGAAAGAGGCTTCAAGTCTTCGGCAAGCCAAGTGAAGAATCAAACAACAATGCTTTGTCAACAGTCTTGCAGCCTTCTATCTGGAGCAATAAAGATAATGTATAAAGTATGCCCTATATAACTAATTACCTCCTAGCTAACATTGTAAAGACGTATAGGACGAGCATATTGCATATCATGCATAGCATGACAATATAATGATACTTAAAAACCCCTCCTTATGCTACAAAAACAGTTATTATTCGTTATAGCTATCTTATTGATGAGTCTTATCATGTACCAGGTTTGCCAACCAATTGATAATCTTTTGCTCCATAAGATCCTAATCTTTGGGAATTTATGGATGTACCTTGATATACATCATTACCTCAAAACAAAAACCTAGGACTAATCCTTGATTCTCTTGTTATGCATGTGACCTTCCTTGATTTCATCTAATTCGAACACATGCTACCTCCTTGATGTCATTTGACAACATTTCTGTTGATTGAATGTCACTATGATTGTGTCCTCTTAAGGTACTATGACCCATGACTTAGGTAACAGCACCGAAACCTGGGGTCTCCTATGGCTCGCGACCATAAGGAAATACTACTGGGCGCTCGCTGTTATCAAAGTCTATGATCCTGATCCCTTATAGCCCCACAACTAAGATGACCTCACTCTCTGAACCATATTATGGGAATCCATGCCCATATCTCTTTGGAATTACCTAAACCCCCTGACTTGGATAACCAATATAGACTGGTTGAAAGCTATTGTAACTGTACACTATAGTAGGTATCATGATCCGAGATCACGTTATAGCGTCGAACCTTGTAGTCTCATGTGGATGCAGCCATAAGGAAATATTATAGGGTGCTCGTTAAACATCGGGATCTTTGGTCATGCTCCACTATATTCTACCGTAAGGTGCTTTCGATCTCCTTGGAAGCTCATTTGAAGATTCATATCTTCTTATGAATTTTTTAAAATTCCTGTTCATTTCAACTTTTTATTGATCCTAGTTGTAATTCTTGGACCAATCGTAACTGTTTTATGAACTTCTCATAAGTTAATGTGCTTGACACATTTCCATTTCCATTACTCAACCCCACGGGTTTTAGTACCGTGAAAATCTCGGGGACGAGATTTCTTTAAGGGGGAAGGGCTGTAACATCCGTGATGTTACGGATACTAAAACTTGATCATGTCATCAAAAGCATTGCATAACATAGTTGTTAGGCACATCATGATGCATCAACTTAAAATAAGTTTAATTTGGTTGATTGTGCTTAGGGAACTAAAGTGTGCTTATGTTGTGTAGTGATGCCTCTGTTGGTTGTATAATCCTTGGTAGTGGAGGGTTATATGGAAATAGGGGAGAAAACCCTAATTTTTTTAAACCCTAGTTTCTACCCCCTTTGTATAACTTAAAAACTAAGAAAAATTTGGGGATGAGTTCAAAAGCAAAGTTGTAGATCTTGTCAAGATGTACAACTTTGGTGTTTTGAGTTTTTGAAGTTTCAATACAAAATCCAAAGTAATTTTGAAAATACAGATTTCTAGAAATTGTCCCCTTTTCAATTTCAATCCCTAATTGAAAATCTGTTTGGAATCTTGAAAAGTGATCAAAATGAAAGTTGTAGAGCTTATCAAAAGGAACAACTTTTATTTTGGGAATTTTTCAAGTTGTTGAGAAAAATAAAAAGTAATTTTGGAATTTCTATTCTGCCCCAATTCAAATCAGTTTTGCCCCCAAATTGGAATTTGAATTTCAAACTGATTTGCTCAAAATCACATTCTTCCACTCAAAACTAGCTTTGAGTCCTTAAAGATGTTTTGTAGATAATTAAATTTTGAACAAACTCTATTTTGGCTAAATTTTAAGTTTTATTCAAAATTTTGGTTTAATTTTGAAATCAGTAGGGAGGGGATAAGAAGGAGCTACAGTGGCTCGGGCCAACGGTGGCTCGGCAGCTCCTGCTTGCCTCCGGCAAGCTGCCGTGGCCGGCTCGACCACTGCTCGCGGCTGCCACGTTGCTGCCCTGCTGCTCTACTTAAGCATGGTCGATGTTATCTACAAGCGCAGCGTCGCCGCGCTTCTTCCTCTTTGCTCGCCGACCACATGCCAAGCTCGTCGGAACAAATTCATCGCCCACCACAGCAGCTCATCACAATAGCTCCCGCTTGTAGCTTTGCCTCGTCCTAGCGCGGCTCCTATACCTGCTTGCGCCGCTCCTCGCTACCGGAATCGGCCATGAGCCTCATGCCATGGCTGTGTGCTGAGCTTCCGCCATGGTCGTCCACCTTCGCAGTCGCTTGATCACAGCCTCCCAGCTTCCTCTACTTAAGATAACCGCACCGCAACCTTCCTCAGCTCATGCTGTGCCTCTTCAGCTCCTCCTCTGACTGCCACCGCCATCAGAGCACTACCCGCAGCAGCCGCTGCCGGCACGACCATCTCTGGTCCAACCGAGAGCGTGGCCACGGAGCCACGGACCACCTCTCGTCGTCCTTTGGCAACATACAAGTGCACCGGACCATGAGGTAGCTCCCTCGCCACTCCGTTTCCACAGATACGCATCCCACCGTCGAAACCACAAGCTCCGACGAGCTTCCTCTGTTTTCAGTTCGCGCCAGGGACTTCGCGTTTGAATTTGACACAAGGCAAGGGTCTAATTGCGAAGTTCGCGACTCAGGTGAATAGTGCCATAAGGACCTGTTTGTAGATGTTTTGTTAGATCTTTGAAAATTCATATGTGGAGTTCGGTAACTCCAATTTGGGTGAACCAAATTTTTTTGTGCTCCTTGAGATGTCTAGTTTTTATTAAAAATATGAAACTGACCATGTTTTGTAGTAAAATAATTGGTTATGATTTATGCCTTTTAATTATGTTTAAGAAGGAGAAATTCATATCTCATATTGTGTAGTTCTTTTTAACTTGGAATTTTTATGGTGTTCTCCTGATGTTATGTGAGAGCTTCAGTAAAAATTTCATGTTCAGTGGATGATATATGGTTAAATTATTAATTTATCTTGTTTAGTGCTTATTAAATAGTTTACAATTAAACTAAAAATGAATAAATGTAAAATATGGTTCCTGTACCTTTATATGAGGTTTTTATATCATATTCATACATAATTTAGCTATGTGTTTGTAGAAAATGTTGAGTTTCTTATTTATCTTGCTGTTATATGCTTCCTTGTGATGAAAATTTATCTTTTTCATGGAAATTGATATACTTATCCAAATGGCATGAAATTTATACTGTAGACTTTGGAGAGCATATATGAGCTGCTGTAGTTTTCTCAGAATTTACTGTGTACTTTTGATATATGGTTATTACTTTGTCTATTTACCTAAAGAAATTAATAAAGACATGAAAGGAATTTAATTAGGGATGACCATGATGTTTTCTAGTATCTCTTTGATGTATTTCAACTGTTGGTAAGCTGGGTTTTGCCCAGGTTCAAGTTTGGAACATAAATGAAATGTTATTTCTCTATAATTCAAATGTTAGTGGTTTCTCAATAATTTCTAGAGCATTATGAATTGCTCTAAGTAAATGATGTTGGATATGAAACTTGTCTATAACAAAGTTGTATATAATTCATGTATCTAGCTGGTGTTAAATTTTGGTGGCATTTGTCCTTGTAGTTTCTGAATTATGTCTGTTTAAATTTACGTTTCAGAAATGGTTCCCTCTGTCAAATCCTGGATCAGTTTATGTAGTAGAGTAATTTCAACTCACTAAACTTATGAATCATACTTTGATGATAAAAGATGAATTGTAACAATTTTCATAAGCTTTCCAAAATGTTATGGATCATGAATTTTGATGATCTAGAACTCTGGTTATAGATATTTAAAGCTTAATGGCTGATTCTGTCCAATGTCTAGATATGATTGTTTCATCATGTTGTTTGGCAATTATACCTGTTGAATCAGTTCTTGAAAATAATAACCAGGTCCTAGATATTTATCTAATCCAGAAAGTCTAATATCACATTTATTAGATGCTTGGATCTCTAATTATGATTGAATGAAGTTGCATATATGCTGCTGTCCTGGTTATGTGTGCAAATTTGATTTATTTTTGAATATGTATAGAAAAAGTTGTGCAGATTCAAAAATGATGAAAATTTGTATAGGGTCTGTACAGTAAGTAGAATATAGGAAAAATGTTAGATTTATTTTCTGATACTTTAGGCATGTTCAAAAATTGTGTCCTTTATTTAATAAATAGAAATTCCATGAATTTTAGGAATTTATTTATATGTCCAAAAATCACCAAAATTTGTGAGGTGCCTCTGAGTAATATTTTCTGGCTTCACACAAAGTTTGGTGGCATTTGGATAAAATTTGATTAAAATATTAATATACCCTTAATTAGTAATTTAGTAATAATCCTAAAATAATTAAACAACAATTAGCTTATTTTCTCAATTTAAGATTTGAGTGCTTTTGGGATTGTGTGATGACCTGAGGTCATTATCCTTAATGACCTTTGGCATTTAATTATTGTCTGATGTTACTACTTAATTACTGTCATTAATGCTTAATCAAAGATTAATTAAGATAAAAAGGATCGATATTGAATTAATTGAGAATAATTGTGAATTGAGAAAAATCTTAATTTACTGATGCAACCTCTTGGGTAAAAACACTAAATGATAAACAACTTTAATTATTGTTTAGCCTGTCCTTGCATCGAGAAGAAAAGTTGTACTCAACTAAATCCATCATAAGCATATCATGAGCATACATCATTTTGCGTATAGTGCACGTGACCGAAAGAGCGACCGTTGAACCGAACCCCGAGGTTGGTGTTCCGTTCGAGGAAGTAGGATCCGAGACTTGGGAAGTCTCCGAGGAACCCACTTAGCTCTGCAACCAAGGCAAGCCCCGGATGCATTAACCCCTCCTTGAATGTTTTAAATCTTTTATCACTTGTGGAATGAAAATGCTGCATTACGTAGTCAAGAATTGGGCATAACCTACTTGTTGCATTTACTACCTTGATATTTGTTATCATGTCCTTGGCACCTATTTTATTTTAAAAAAAACTGCGTAGTGATGCTTAGCCCTGCTACTAGATAGGTTTTCAAACAGGAAAGTTTGAAGGGTTGTTGTGGAATACTCTTATGGTCAATGATGTTTCAACTTGAGACCGGTCGGTGGACTTGCTTTAAGAATGGAGTCTTAAAGTAGTGTCTTCAACTGTGTTGATTAAGGACCGGTCCGTTGATGGCCTGCTGGGTTGAGAATTTATAGTACTAGCCACTTGCCCTCGGTAAGCCCGGTCTTGTGATTCCTCGACGAGAACGGCTACTCGCGCACTGGGCGTGGAGCGATGGCGAGAGTAGCGTGTACCCTCCTGGCAAATGGGCTGGACGGTGGAGTACTGTGCTCTCGAGTGCCGCGAACCCGGTCAGATCTGGGGAGAGCTAGATTTGGGTTGACATATGCAAGATTTGGTTCTACATATGCGGGGTGGTTAGGAACTCCAGCTGGATTGCTAAGCGATTCGAATCGTCGTTGCTCCCCAATTGGGAGACTCAATTCCTTCGACCCTCATCATAGTTAAATATGCAACTAAGTTGTAAAATGAGAAAGGGTGAAATGTCTCATGAAGTTCGGATCCCAATTCCCAGACTCAGAGTGACATGAAGCTATGGCCGTCGAATGAACAACATATTTATTAAGGACTAGGAATCTACAGACTTGTCTGTAAAAAGCAACTAGATAGACTGTCCTCGAATTCCTCGGCCTCTCAAGGTGAGCAATTCGTGGCTAAAACTTGAAAGTAAGGATGCACTATTAGTAAGCTTTTATGCAAAATAATTTGGCTCCTTGCTCAACCGCTCCTTGTCTATCCTAAGCCTGCATTCCTAAGTTCTCCTCTTTTTTCTGCCGGGTAAGTCTTGTTGAGTACCCCCGTACTCAGGGTTTTATAACCCCTATTGCAGGTGCTAACTTATGCTGCTAATGGAGGTCATGTCAGTGGGCGCGACATGATTTGTCCACCTCTTCTACCTTAGAAGTTTCACCTAAGTTGTTTTCGCTACTCTACACACCTTTTGGAAATTTAGTTAAGTTTATAATTCATCATAGTTTATAAATTAAGTTAGAAGTCTTCTGCACTCCGATGTAAGTTATTTTTGTAACAAATGTTGTAATGTTGTGGTAACTCCATGTTGATCCTGTATGAGTTACAAAATGTGGATGATTCGGGGTCCTCTGAGGGCACCCGACAGACTATCTCAGTTATATGACTCTCATGTGCGGTAATCAGAGGTCTTAAGGACAATGATCGGTGCATGTGGGCCATATAATTCAGGTGGTTCTGCCACGTCTACTGAAGACTGATCGAAGTGCTCGACCCTAGTAGATCCAAACTTAATATTGGTGGGAAGAACAGCCTCAACCCCGAATACCATGAAGTATGAGGACACGCCCGTATTCCGACTAGGTTGTGTTCGGAGACCCCAGACCATGGCTGGTAATTCCTTCATTCATCTTCCTACTGCTTTGTCATTTTCTCTATACAATCTCTTTTTTAGGGCATCGAGGATCGTACCATTAGCTCACTCGACCTGTCTGTTGGCTCTAGGATGTGCTACCGACACGTAGGTCACAACTATGCCCTTGTCATCGCAGAAGTCCTAGAAAGTAATGCTAGTGAACTGAGTCCCCAAGTCTGTGATTATGTTGTTTGGGATGCCAAAATGATGTATGACTTGGTTGAGGAACTCAACTACCTTTTCTGAAGTTGCTTTTACTAGAGGCATGTACTCGATCCATTTAGAGAACTTGTCGACCAAAACGAACACAAATTTAAAGTTGCTCGGGGCAGGTTTAAATGGCCCGATCATATCTAAACCCCACCAGGTGAATAGCCAGGATGCGGGTATTGTCTTGATTTCATGGGCTGGCACATGAATCCTTTTGGCGAAGAACTGGCAGCCTTCGCAGTGTTGCACCAACTTTTCGGCGTCGGCTACCACGGACGGCCAGTAAAACCCTACATGGAAAGCCTTTCCGACCAGCATTTGGGAGGTTGCATGGTTCCCACAGGATCCGGCATGTATGTCTTCGAGCAGTTTTACACCATCGTCTTGGATGACGCATTTCATCAATATCTCGGCACTTGCGTTTTTGCGCATGAGTCGACCATCGACGAGTAGATAATGCTTAGATCGTCGTAGGAGACGTTTGTTCTCTATTTTGTCTGGGAAACCAAAGTCTTATATGAGATATCTGATGAAGGGTGTACGCCAGTCATTGCCTTTGGTGATCGGGGGAACGTCCTGAACGGTATGGATGAACAGCGCCTCGCTTTTCTCCGTTTTGCTTGATCCGTCTAGACTTTCGTCGATGTTGGGTTGACAACATCTTGGACAAAAACACCTTGTGGGATCTGAGCTCGGGATGATCCTAACTTTGACAGCGCATCTGTTGCTTGGTTTTTGTCCCGGACCACATGTATATATTTGATACCATAAAATTTTGCTTCCAGCTTGCAGATCTCCTTGCAATATAAATCCATCTTTTCATGCATAGTATCCCAGTCTTTGTTGAGCTGGTTGACAACCAAAGTAGAGTCACCGTAGATGTAGAGACGCTTGATTCCCAATTCTACGGCTAGCCGTATGCCATGCAAACATGCCTCGTACTCGGCCATGTTGTTGGACGCAGGGAAGTGGATCCTAAGGATGTAACAAAGCTTGTCCTTGTTTGGTGACATAAAGAAAACTCTGGCCCCAACCTCATCGATGTTCAGCGCCCCATCAAAGAACATTTGCCACTGCTCTATGGTATCCTGGGTTGCGGGTGCGTTGAGGTCGGTCCATTCTGTGATGAAGTCTATGAGAGCTTGTGATTTGATGGTTGTACGACTCTGAAAATCCATCGAGAAGGGACATAGTTCCATGGCCCATTTTACTATCAGACCATTTGCATCCTTGTTGCACATGATGTCTCCCAACGGAAAACTTGTAGTTACTATGATGTGGTGACCATCAAAATAGTGTTTTAGTTTTCTGGAAGTAATCAAAATGGCATAGATCAGCTTCTGTATCTGGGGATATCTGGTCTTGGACTCATTTAGGGCTCCACTTATGAAGTATACTGGTCGCGGGACTTTGTAAACGTGGCCTGACTCTTCATGCTCGACCATGAGCACCATTGAGACAACTCGATCCGTGGCCGCGATGTATAGAAGTAGGGCCTCATTTGGCTGAGGCACGGTAAGTATTGGAGGAGACATAAGGAAAGTTTTAAGTTGCATAAATGTTGCATCAGCCTCATCTGTCCAAGTGAACTTTTCAGATGCTTTTAGTAATTTGAAGAAGGGGAGCCCTTTTTCTCCTAGTCGAGATATGAAACGGCTAAGAGCAGCCATACACCTGGTGAGCTTCTGTACATCTTTTACATTCCTTGTTGGTCTCATGTCGAGAACTGTCTTGACCTTAGAAGGGTTCGGGCTTATGCCGTCACAATGTTACCGAGCAGTATTCCGAAAGGGACTCCGAAAATGCATTTGTTGGGGTTGAGTTTCCATTTATATCGACTGAGAGCCTTGAAGGTTCGATCGAGGTTGTCGATCAGAGTGCTAGCGTCTCTGGTTTTCACAACGATGTCATCGACGTAAGCCTTGACCAGGTCATCCCGTATCTCATCGTGAAGGCATTGCCGGATGGCCCGTTGGTATGTGGCCCTGGCGTTTGTTAGGCCAAAGGACATAGTCGTGTAGTAGTATGCCCCGAAGGAGGATATAAAAGAGGTTTAAATCTGGTCATCAACTTTTAAAGAGATCTGGTGATAACTAGAGTAGCAGTCAAGAAAAGAGAGGAGCTCGCATTCGGCCATGGAATCGACCACTTCGTCAATACGGGGAAGGCCAAAGGGGTCTTTAGGATAGTGTTTGTTGAGATCAATATAATCAACACACATTCTCCATTCATTATTCTTTTTCCTTGCAAGCACTGGATTGGCAAGTCAATCTGGATGATACACTTCTTTAATAAATCCGACTGCTAAAAGTCGTGTTACCTCTGTCCTAATGGCCTCCTTTTTGTCGCAAGTGAACTGTCATAATTTCTGCTTGATGGGTCTTGGGGTCTTTGAGACGTTCAAGGAATGCTCGATCAGGTGACGGGGGACACTAGGCAAATCGGTAGGCTTCCACATGAAAACGCTTATGTTGTCCCTCAAAAACCTGATGAGCGCGTCTTCCTATTTGGGATCTAGAGTGGCTCCAATGAGAGCCGTTTTCTTAGGGTCGTTGTCGACCAGTTGGATTTCTTTGTGTTCTTGGACTGGACGTTCTTCCTTGGAACCTGCTGCTCGAGAATCTCCAGCTGGTCGGAGGGGGTCTGTGTTGCTTGAGTTGCGGTTTCTGCCATCCTGATCGAGAGGTCGATGGCTTCGGTGATCTTGAAACTTTCTTCCTCACAAGTGTAAGCTGTGTAGACATTACCCCTGACTGTGAGAACTCCTTTCTCTGTTGGCATCTTGAGGACCAAGTATGAATAGTGTGGAACTGCCATGAACTTGGTGAGTGAAGGACGGCCTAGAATGGCATGGTATGTTCCATCGAAATCGGCGACCACAAAGTTTACAAACTCTATACGAAGTGGTTGGGAGTGCCGAACTATATAGGGAGCGTTATCTGGCCAAGAGGAATTAAGCTCTAACCTGGCAGGATGCCCCAGAACTAAGCCTCATATGGCTTCAACTCTGCCTGAGTTAGCTTTAGGGCTGGGAGGCTATTACGGGACCAGATGTCGATGGATCTACCGCCGTCTACAAGCACGCGCTCAAAACGAACGCTGTTGATGCATGGTTCCAGGATCAAATGAAATCGCCCTGGTTTAGGGATAGCGGCCCACTAATCTTGTCTGCTGAAGGATATTTCCCAATGAGATTAGGCAGGAAACTTCGGATTAGTAATGCTACCGTTGGAGCAGTCTATGTTCAGGCATGCCCTTCTAAGGAGTTTTCGTTCTCTTTTGGATTCGACTAATACTTTGCCACCAGAAATGGAATGGACAATGTCAGTTGGGTTGACATATTGGTGGCGCGGATCCTGGTCCTGGTCCTCGTCTTCATCCTCGCGGTTGCACCTATCGTGCTTGCCCGCGGATTTAGCGGCATCACCCTCGGTAGCCAGCTGTGTGTAGATGCTTTTGAGGACACAACATTCTTCCATTGTGTGGTTGGATTTGGGATGGAGCTGGCATGGACCTTTTAAGGTTTTGTTGTAGTCCTCCCGATAGTCGCAATGACCAGTGAACTGTTTGACTGTGTTGACTTCATGGTCGTTGTCACGAGGTCTTTTACCCTTGAATTCATCAAGGTGGTCGCGGCGCCTGTCACATCCTTCTCTGAGGTTCCTATTATCATTATGTTGAGGATTGTCATTGTCAAACCGTCCACGGTTGTCGCAATTATCATCTCATCAGGGAAGGTGGTCGCTCTGTTGGCTCCCTGTGACGTCTTCTCTAATCAATTTCTCCACGTCGTTGGCATTGGCGTAATTTTTGGCGGTAGCGAGGAGCTCGGAGACCATGCTCGGCCTCTTGCGAAGTAACTTGCTCCGAAGGGTCTTATGAAAATGAAGCCCTTTGATAAAGGCAGAGATTGCTTCATTGTGGGAGATTTTTGGAATCTTGAGACGCATATCCGAGAAACGTTGGATGAAGTCGCACGGTGTTTCATTCTTGCGATCTCGTATTCTCTCGAGGTCGTACTTGTTGCCTGGTTGCTCACAAGTAGCTATGAAGTTACCGATGAATGCTTGGCGTAGCTCTTCCCCATGAATCAAATGATTTTTTAGGCAGGCTGAGGAGCCATTGGTGGTTGGCTTGATCGAGGACGATGGGGAAATAATTTTCCATTATGTGCTCGTCCCCCATTGCCGACCTAACGGCATTCTCATAGAGGGTGATCCAGTTCTCGAGGTTCTCTTTGCCATCATACTTCTTGAGCTTCTCTAGCTTGAAATTGTGAGGCCAAATGACTTGCCAAAGATGTGGAGAAAACTGATTTAACTAGGGGGACCATGTACGGCGTCGTACTCGATACGACGGATGTTTTCGTGTGCTGCCCTATCGTTGATGTGCTTGTTAATGCAGTCGTGGACGTCTCTGTGCCGGAGGATACGTCGAAGATTGTAGTTTGCTCCCTGGTTCGTAGGCACGGCGCCGGTAGCCGGTGTCCCGACCATGATCATGTCGATGAACTTCTCGATTGTGGTTGTTGTTTTCCTATCGGAAGGCGTCTAGTGAGTGATCACGACGAGGTCCACTAGGCCGTGGTGAAACCTGACTTCGGTGGCTCTGATCAGAACTGGCCTCTGTATAGGAGATGGCCTGTACCCTCCTAAGGAGCTCCGCTGTTTGTCCCATGGCGGTGATCAGGTGTGCTCGTATGTTGGTCCAAACATCCTGGTATTCTGGTGTGTTTGGTAGCCGTTTGAGGTTCGCCATAGCAACGACTACGTTGCCTCTTGGTGTCTTAAACACCTGTTGATCTCCCACCATTCAAAAGCATCATCAGGATTGTGAGGGACCAGCTGCCTCTGCTATTCTTCTTCGTGCACTCACCGTTGGGCATGGTCGGCGTTGCACTGCTCGCATTGTTGTCTTTGATCGTCGGTCTCCTCATCAAATACTAGCTCATCATTGCTAACATTGAGAACTAGATCTCCTTGTTGGGGAGGGAAAACTGGGAAATGAGAGAAGCCCAGGGAATATGGGGGGAGTTCTATATCGTAGTCCTCATCCTCGGGGTGTAAAACCATGGTATGGACAGGGTCAGTGCTAGAGTGCATGCTGGCGGTATTGTTTTTCGGCAGAGTACATATGGAGACCATATTGACGAAGTGTCGTGCTGGTTGCACGCGTTGATTCAGCATCAGATCTACTGGCTCAAAGTTCATGAATAGCCGCCGGGTATGACGTGAAACCAGGTCGGCTGAGTTGCGTAATCCACAAGGGAAAAGCAAATAGTGCCTACTCTGGGAGGGGTTATTGATCGGAGCGGTCCGTCCTTTTGGAGTAGCAGTGATTGTTTGGCCCATTCCCAACTGTTCGTGTGTAGCGACATGAGTTTGCCGAGTAGATCTGTAATATCAGATGGTGCCATTCTGGTGGTCTGGTCTGAGATCGGGTTATTAGGTCACAAGCTTCGAAAAGCTTGTGGTCAGCGCGATCAATGGCCTCAAGCAGGTCAGAGTTGTCGATCTACCTCCAATTATAGTGTGAAGTGGAGGGCAAGTTGTCGGCATGGTCGGCGATGTTGTTGGAGTAGCGGTGATCGTAACCGACGTGGTCGGGGCCACCGCCGACATCGCCATAGATTGGATGTGGATTTCTTCTGAAGTCGTGGTCGTGAGGCTGCCGGCGTGAGTCATCTAGGTGATCTGGCCGATGGTGAACGTGAGGACTTCTGCCATGGAAGCCGAAGCGGAGATGACGACCATCTTATTTGTCTAGAAAGCTATACGCACACCCCCTACCTAGCTCGCCACTATCGATGAAAGCTAGTTGGCAGTCTATCTTGGGGTATACCCATGGTAGTTGATTATCGGCAGACAGGTGCGCAAGCTATGAACTCGATGGTGACGCAAGACACAGACAAAGATTTTATCTAGGTTCGGCTGCTGTGAGGGCGTAATACCTACGTCCTATGTCTGATTGTATTGATATGAGATGTGTTCAGTTGACCTAAGGGGGGTCCCTTGCCTCTCTTTATATAGTCCTGTCGGTGTTTTCCCCCCGGGGGGGTCACACCAACAAGTAAATTTGTATGCGTGCTCCCTTTTCTAGATGGTGATGCAAAAAGACACAAAGATTTATCCTAGTTCGGGCAAGAGAAGGGCCTACGTCCAACGGGGGGGGGAGAGTTCGTATTATTCTTCACCTAAGTGCTTGTACAGGGGCGAATACAAGCGTGGTAAGGATGGAGATGGAGAGAATTCACTCTACTACGTGTGTGTGGTGCGGGGTGTTGTTGTATTGTCCCTCCTGTATCCGCTCTCGGGCCTCCCCTTTTATAGTTCCAAGGAGAGACCTAGGGTACATGCATAGGCGTCAGAGTAGGGGTCGATAGAGGTATGGTGCGCTGACCTACTCGAGGCCTCCGTACCGGCGTGGTTTCGAGCCATCTTGTCCTGGTAGCTTGATGATGATTACGTGTGCCCCGGTATCCCGCTCTACGCGCCGTCCTGGGTTGGTTTATCTGTTGTATGCTTGTTCGTCGCGGCAGCGTCTGCGTTGGAGTGGTTGAGGTGCTGTCACCTGTCGCCCAACTCTTCTCCAGGAAGGAAATGTGCCTACTCGAGGGTCTGGTGCTGTATAATGCCTTGCCAGCCAGGGTGCTGACCTTAGATGTCTCAAGGGGGGTCTTGATTAGACGTTCCGACCCACTCCCTGTGTCCTGCCACGTTCTGGCTTGTTTGGTGGGGAAGGCTGCAAAAAGAATGACGGGACGGGTGCCTGTTCCCTATCATGCTTCCCGTGACCTGCGGGTTAGGTGAGAACGCGGCAGGCGCATTAAATGCCCTGGTTCCCGTGCCCGGGTCAGGCGGCGGGTGGCGTCCTTGCGCTCGACGCCTTCTGATTTGCTCGAGCCTGTTTCCGTATTCGACGGTAGCCTGCGCTCGAGCTCTGATCGATTCGCAGGACGCCCTTTCTGTCTTCGAGGCTGCGGTCGTCGAGGACCATGCGCACAACTGGGTAGGGCGTCGAATTGGAGACCTCGATTTGTGTACGGATATTCTCGACATTGACATCAGTTGGGGTACCCCTTACTGATATCCTCGACAGTAGCCCCCGAGTCTCCATTCGAGCGCTTGCGCTCGAGTGGAGGCTGTATTTTTGTGGTCGAGTTTCCGTGGGGGCGCGCGAGCGACCCCACGGGGGTAGCCCCCGAGCCCTTGGAGGAGTTTTTGACTCCTTCGAGGGCTTTAATTCCTAATTTGTGGAAAAGCCCTCGATATTCATTGCGGAAGGCTCTGTTTGATTCGTTTTATGCGGGGGGGCTCGACGTACTCCCGGTGGAGCGAGCGTCATTTACCCTAAATTGAGCTCCTAACGGGTAGTCCAAGTGAGAACCTGTGCCCCTTTCGAGGGGGTCAGCTGCAGCCCTGAGGCGTTCTCATAAAGCGGGGTCGGTGTGGTCGGGGTGACTGGCCTCGTTCGATAGAGTCCAGCGGCTCGATGCCTCCCTTCAGGGGGATTCCTCATGACCGTATCGACCCTGCCTTAGACATCCCTAGCGAATTCTCAAGGCGGGACTCGATTTTCGACCACTCGCTGGGCATCCCTGACTCTGGTACTCGAGATCGGCTGTCGAACCCATTCGGTGGGCCAGCCTGCGACCTCTCTGTTGATATTTGGGAACGCAATAAGGAATTGATCTGCAAGCGCACGGATATCGGTGAGCACTTCACCCGGGAGGTTATCCAGAGTATCGTATTTATTTTTTTACCACTAGGAGAAAGAGTGCATCTGACTAACCGGTATATTACTACTAACCCTTTAGGCAACAAAGAATGTTCTCGATGTGAGTGATAAATAGAGAAGACTGTAACCGTAGTCTCCTTCTAACCTTGGTAAGGATGATCTACTGTTCTATTGGGGAGGCTAACGGAATCTAGACACCACAAAAGATGTTCAACCCGCACCTGTAAACCCTATCCTTCCTGCTAACGAGATATGGTCTGTAAAGGTAACTCGGAATTGTCACGTTCCTCGCTACTGTTGACACTTCTTAACGCAACCACCGGATATCGGCGACGGCGCCAGAAGTGCCCTGGTAGGGTAACTCTATTTACTATTGGATAATTCCGCAAGCGCACAGAATGTACCGCTGTAGCACTTCACCAAGGAGTATTCCAAGGTATCGTAATTTATATTTTCCCAAGGGAAAGCGGCTAAGTGTGTTTAACAAAAAAAAGGGAAATGAGATTCCTTGAGTTATCTAGTATCAACTAGTGAATAAGGGTGGTAAATAACGAATAGGAAGGGTAGTGGTGAATCCAAGGTCCTATGCTAAAGGTAAATGGTAGAGTTAGCTAGGTGGGAGGACAACGAGTGAGTAAAGGACTCCTATGTATCTAACTTGACTTCTGTGACTTACTTTAATAGATAATTGCCTTAACTACGCTAGAGCCTTACTAACTGTGTGCGAGGGATAGCCGAGCTGGTAAGACGCTTAGAAGGTTTTTCACCTAACCCCTTACCGAAAGCGACTATTGGGCTTATGGACGCCTTACATTTAAGAACTAGCCTGTACGTGAGGAGAACCTAATGCCGCCCACGATCTGTCACCTACTAGGGAGTGCGCTCCTACTTTCCGTTCAAGCCAGCGGTAATCAAAGGTAATCTTAAGTATGAGCACCACGCTCACACTTAATCCTACAACGCTAACTAGTTGCAGCTAGCTAGAGCTCCTATACAAGATAGGACGATGATGCACACACAGGAGTGGTTACAGGTCACTAACTTCACTAAGACAACTATATTACTAAAGTAAATGCACAACAAGACTAAAAGACTTGCACTAAGTAAGAACTCAGTAAAGTAAAGTAAGAATAATATATTAATAAAAGGAAAGTCTTACAAAAGTAGAAAGGTACAAGAGCTATACCAGACTCTCCAGAAGACGACTCCGGAGACCCCGAGCTTCGCTCGACTTGACTCTAACTCCCACTCTAGACTAACTACTACTCTACTTGTATGCTTGGAACTTGTACTGCACTTGGCCTTGGAATTGCACACTTGAAATGAAGGATGGAGGCTGCCTTTTATAGAGGGAGATGGAGTAGGGGTTACTCCATCGCCACGTCATCGATCCGCATGACATCTTCTCTCCACCCATGGATCAAACCGACCTCACAACCGCCATTTGATCAACGGCAGGGGCAAATCAACATGTGGGACATGTGGGGAAGGTCGGTGGGAGGCCACCGACCCTGGAACCGCCTTTGATGTGGGGTCGGGCGACCACACTTCTGGGCCTCTGGGCCCACCAGCAGTGTCCACAGGGGTCCCTTATGTCGGTGGACTAGGTGGCACACCTGGGTCCCACCAAAGAGGGGTCGGGCGACCCCCCTCCCTGTGGGCCCAGGGTGTCACCTGTTGTCCCCTCGATCTCCTCTTGATGATTCTGATGTTGGCTTTGTCAAATAATGTCTTGAATTTGTTGTTCCTGCATAAACAAGCTAAGAGTACAAGTGGAACTAGTTATGGATAAAATATGTTCATGTCATGTCGTTTCCCCTTGCAACCGAGGCATGTTGACGGTGTTTTGTATGTGGATTTCTATGGTATATCCACCGTCAACAAGATCCCCCAAGCTTAACCTTTGCTCGTCCCGAGCAAACAATCAAACTTAGCCTCGGTGGATCAGGTATTGTTACTATGTTCACATTTCAAGAGTACCATGTGTACAACAAAGTTCTTCTCTTTGCATGAAAAATTTAGCTATGTAAACTTACCCCTATTACCTTAGTCCCTTATGGGGCTTATGGCTTTTCCTTTGTCTTAGGTGGTTGAGAAACAGAACAGTTTGACTTGAGCACTAACTTTCTCATTCTTAGCAAGTTTCATATCAGAGGTTTTGTGATATTTTCAAAAGAAAGCTTAAATGTTCCTCTTATGGTTCTCTCATGTCACTCAAATGGTGTATGATTCCTCACCAAGGCATATGGTAAGAGTTGCCTTCTCTATTTCATCCTATTTCTAAAAGGCTTATGTGGAGTTCAAGGTAGGGATGAAAGGAGATAGCATACTTACTTTGCATGTATTGCGAAGTCAAAGCTCGGATCCTTGAAAAGAAGTGTCACACTCCCAGATCAAGATGTGCAAGTGTGATATATGGTGGACTAGGTTGCTCCTTTATTTGATAGACTCTCTATGTATTGAGACATGGCTAGCATTTTTTTTTCTTCTCTTTTTTTTTATATATGAGCTTTCATGTGCTCAATTTTCTTTTTCTGTGGACTTGCACATGTCCATCTTTTTATTTCATTTTGCCTAGCCTTTTGATGTCTCATTTACCAAATAATGCTTAGAGAGATGTTCTAACATTTAGAGTATGGAGCAACCTATTTAGTGGATGCGAAATACATGTGGTTGCGTACTTCCAGTGTAGAAGCAGCATATATATATGTGGTGTGTACGTGATCTTGATCTTAGGAGCATGAAAAGTCTCTTAACAAGGGTCAACAAGACTTGACGACACTCAACACAAAGCAAATAGCTTATGTGGAAAGGTTGCAATTATGTAAAGTAGATATGGCTATGGTAGGAATTCATCACCATTGAGGAACAATTAAGGTTTTGATCATTTTAAGAATAAATCTCTGATAATCATGCATGCTTAGAAAAATATTATAGTAGCTCTTGTCTTACTATCTCATGTCCCACAACAACTTAGACTTAGTTCTAGCACTTGCAACCCACAAAGTTTTTAGGTTCATGGCAGTTTAAGTGAGCTAAGTGATCCATACTTAGAGAAATACTAAGTTGTATACTAGGCACTAGAGAAGCATTAACAAGCAACTAGTCATAATTTCCATGAGGGATATAAACATACATGAAGCATATATGCTAAAGGGAAATGCTAATAAATATTTATATTTTTTTTTAAGTAAGAATGATAAAATGCATGAAAATAAATAGGATAGAATACTTACCTTAGTGGGGGAGAGGATCTCCCCCAAGCTAGATCTTCGCTCACTGTGGTGGCGGGAAATTTTGGTACCATCCAGCCCAGCGTTGTGCGTCTTCCTCTCGCACACGTCGGATATGTTGGCCGTTTTGTAACGCCAGTTGCAATGTTGCTTCTTGCCCAATCTGCAATTCGCCCATGTCATTAATGAGACTGTCCATACCTGTGGGCTGGTGACGCCTAGCCCTGTCCCTTGGGCGTGGAGTGCGTTGTGGAGGTAGACCCATGGAGTCTGAAGCATCCACTGACATCGCTTCATCGCCCTCTTCAACGTCATGGTGCGAGGATCCTCCTTGCTCCATCTGGGCGGCTTGCATCATCCTTCTTGTCACCCTGCGTGTCCCTGCAACATCTGGACTTGCCACTCGGGCTAGTCTAATGGTAAGTGTGCGGACCCCATACAACCGGCGCCTCGCACATGGGAGAGGAATTTCGGTTGTATAGCCCGGATAAATCATTTTAAGTTCACCATTTGGATCTCTTATGAGCATGTTAGCATTGATAAAGAAGTTCTCATCTACCACTCCTCTAACATAGCCAATGTCTTCAAAATAATGTGATTCAAGTAATCCAAAAGTATCGGCTATTCGAGTAATAAAGGATGTGAAATAGATGGGCTTCCCATACTCAATAGAGTTAAGCCAATAGTTCACTAGCAGTTTCACAGGGGAGACCTTGATTTTACTAACCATGGCATAGACAATTTTAAGTTCATCATCAATTAAAGTATCAGTTCCCATGCCAGGATATAGAGTGCACATGATCCAGAAGTGAAGAAAGCGCAAGGTTGGATTATGGATTTCAATGGGAGTAGGATTTGAACAATCATTAGAGCCAGAAATTGCTTTCCAGAATCTAAATTTATCGAACATTCTAGTGGCATGATCTAGATCAAGTTCACATTCATGTTCACACCCTAAAGCAGTGTTTAGCAAACTCCAATTTAATTGATGTTCTTGCTCACACATGCGAAAAGATATTCCATTATTTGTGAGTTTTAGGGTGCATAGAAATTCCTTAGCAAGCAATTCTTTTCCAAATTCAGGCACTTGCCAAAAACTACTCCAACCAATTGCTCTAAACACCTTATCGAATTCAACATCCATACCTGTGCGGGCCAAAAGGTCCGGATCGATGATGCTAGTGTGTAGGAAGAGACCCTCTCGGATGATGTAGTACCTTTGCAACTCTTCTTGGCTTAACATGAGGCCGCTCTCGGGCTCTCTCATCCTTGATGGAGGCTCGTAGGGTACCATCCCATGGTAACCTTCTTCTTCCTCCCTTCCATGAGCATGGTGAGAGCCTTGAGAAGAGCTCTCACCCTTTGCTTTCTTGAACTTGCTGAAGATATGCTTCTTCATCCTCCTACACAAGTGAGGCAAACCAAGCTCCTACTACTACTACTATGCAAGGGGAATCTTTTTGGGTTTTTGTTTTGATGACTATTTCTAAACTAAACTTGAGAAATGGCTTGTAACAAAGAGAGAAGAGAAAGGATTGTGAGCTCGAAATGGTTCTGGTGGTTTTGGGTGTGGAGTTGAGCTCACAATGTTGTGGTATTTATAGGGGGAGAAGGGCAAGTAGTGGACCCACAATATAGGGGTCGGCCGACCCCCCCTAGAAGCACTTTGAATTTGAGTTTAGCTTTATACAGGGAACCATTCTGCATGCTTTCAAGATTTTGCAGAGATGGTCCAAAATGGGGGTCGGCCGACCCCCATCCTAGCCCCTCCTCCACTTTAAACATTGTGTCATTGATTGTCCGAAAAAGTAAAGGCTAGGTGTGGACCAAAAGTTTTCAAATTGTTTCTGAGATTCCCTGTTTTAGTGCTTTGTGAAAGGTAAAAGATGAATGGCAAAAGTGGAGACATGTCTAAAGTGATTCCTATGGACCATGGGAGCACTCAAGCATGCCTAGGTGACCACTTTGCAGAATTTAAGCTAGTGGAGTGGTCCCAAAAGAATCAAAGATGAAAGGAGCATCTTATGACTAAAGTAAAGGATCAAGGGACCACTCTTTTTCAAACTTTAGCTAGTGTTACAAGCATAGGACTCCATTGTGATTCAAATGGTGGCCAGCAGGAGGCAAGTGGGGCCAATATGGGGGTCGGCCGACCCCCACATTGGAGCTCCCAGAGCATCCAAGTGCTGGGTTGGAACCTCTATGACTAGCAAGGTTGAAATGTGGTGAAGTGGGCCCCAAGGTGGGGTCGGGCGACCCCCCTTTGGGAGCTCCAGCAGCTCAAATTTTTATGACAAGTTATTCTCAAGATTTTATTTATTATGGCTAAACATTTTGTCGAAATAAGATATGCAAAATTCAAAGTAAGAATGCAATTGAAAAGTGAATAGTAGAAATTGAAATGCAGAAAATAAATATGGGATAACTACTGATTTACCTTATCAGTAAGGGCTCCATGTTTTAGGTCCGTAGAGCAGGGCCTCTCCATCTTGTTCATCCTTCGGGTGCATCAGATGGTCCCAGAGACGTGGACCTTGATTGCACCTCTTTCTCCCGCCATACTTGCTTGGTATTGATTTTTGGTTCAGCGGGTTCCTCTTCTTTCTTTTCGGCCCTTTTGGCCGACTTACCTCTCTTGTCCCTTCGGCGTCGGATGTGGCGAGGCTTAGTCGGAGGTTCTTTGTCCTTCACCTGCATGTTAGCTTTATAACCATTGAATGGACATTTTACCTTCCATCCTGGGAATTGGAGGTGAATCTGGCCGGACCCCACATAGATGACTGCATTGACCGTGTTGAGGAATGGCCTTCCCAAGATGATCGAGACATCATTATTGGATCCCATATCTAGAATGATGAAGTCGGCAGGGACGTAGTCGTCTTGAACTTTTACCAGTATGTCCCTTGCCAACCCCTCAGGGAACCTGATCGTCTGATCTGCCATCTGCAAACGAACAAATGTGGGGTGCAAAGGCCCCCCTAGCAAATTATCATAAGTTACCTTGGCCATGATGTTGACACCCGATCCAAGGTCGCAGAAGGCGTTGTGGAAGATTTGCGGTCCGATCTCACAGGTGATGGTCGGCAGGCCTGGGTCGTCCTTCTTGGTGATGAAGGGCGAATCCAGCAGATAGCTCCAGTTGGATTGTACCGGAGGCTTACCGAACCTCGTAGTAACTAGTTTAACTCCTTCAATTGGGTCCTCAGGTTTCCCTGGGATCTTACCTTGCTCGAAGGATGGGACAGCTGCTGCTAATTGAGCTAATTGTGTTTCTAGCATTTTGTTAAAGCTCAACTGATTTTTCATAGCAGAGTTAAAGCTATCCAACTTTTCACTTAAGTTTTCAAGGATCTTATCATTAGCCATCATTTTCTTGTTAATGCTATCATTGATTTTAGATTGGCCTAAGACAAGATCTCTAAGAGAAGGTTGGTTACCAAAAGAATTATTGAAATTTTGATTGTAACCATTACCTTGATTACCTTGGTAGAAGGGGCGCGAGTTCCATTGCTGTTGTTGGGGCCGGTACCCATTGTTGTTGTTGTTGATGAAGCTCACTTCCTCCTTTGTTTTGGGACAATTGTTTCCCGAATGATCATCTCCTCCGCACACTTCGCACCATGAATCAGATTCAATGGCCCGTGCAGTGGCGTAAGGTTGAATGGTCTCTTGCTTGGAACTTTCTTCCATCTTCTTCATTAAGAGGTCCATCTTAGCAGAGAGCATGTCCACCTCATTCAAGGCATGGACACCTCTTCTCTTGGGTTGGAGGCGTTCCTCATTCCATCCTTGGTTTATAACCATCTTTTCAATGAGGTCCTTGGCATCCTTGACATTGTGTTGCAAGAATGCTCCTCCAGCGGCAGCATCAAGGTGACTACGGGCCAAACCGGTCAGGCCATGGTAGAAACCTTGGATTAGGAGCCACTCCTCTATCCCATGATGAGGACAGGCGCGAATGTACTCCTGCAGACGTTCCCATGCTTCGGGAATCGTCTCATCTGCTTGCTGTTGGAAGCTGGAAATCTTTCCACGAAGGGCGCTGGTCTTGCCCATCGGAAAGAACTTCTTGAGAAATGCATTGGCGCACCTCTCCCACGTGGTCACTTCACCCTTGTTGGCGTAGAACCATTGCTTCGCCTTCCCCAATAACGAGAATGGGAAGAGGCGAAGACGGATGGCGTCTGCGGCGACATTCTTGATGGTGAAGGTGCCGCACACCTCCAAGAAGTGTTGGAGATGGGCATTGGCATCCTCGTGTGGCTTTCCACAGAAGGGATTAGCTTGCACCATATTGATAAGCGCAGGCTTCAACTCAAAAGTCGCATCCCCCAAGTTAAGCTGCGGACCCGTGGCGACATTGTCAGCCGACGGCGCAGAGTACTCAGAGATGGTCTTCTGGGCCATAGCTTCTTTGATAACCGGTGCAGATACTCCTTCCTCTAACGGATTCAGGTTCGAGATGAACCTTTGAGGTGGAACTTGACGACGTCTAGTTCTCCTCAACAGTTGCTCAGGATCTTCAACGAAGTTTGACGGCAATTGGAAACTGCTCATACACTGTCAGGCTTCACAATAAAGGAAGACAAGACAAGTGATGGGTTATCCCTATCACTACTTGATAACTAGCAAACTCTGGATTCTCTTTTTGTTAAAACTCTTAGACAGACGCTCTCCCCGGCAACGGCGCCAGAAATGCTTGTTGACACTTCTTAACGCAACCACCGGATATCGGCGACGGCGCCAGAAGTGCCCTGGTAGGGTAACTCTATTTACTATTGGATAATTCCGCAAGCGCACAGAATGTACCGCTGTAGCACTTCACCAAGGAGTATTCCAAGGTATCGTAATTTATATTTTCCCAAGGGAAAGCGGCTAAGTGTGTTTAACAAAAAAAAGGGAAATGAGATTCCTTGAGTTATCTAGTATCAACTAGTGAATAAGGGTGGTAAATAACGAATAGGAAGGGTAGTGGTGAATCCAAGGTCCTATGCTAAAGGTAAATGGTAGAGTTAGCTAGGTGGGAGGACAACGAGTGAGTAAAGGACTCCTATGTATCTAACTTGACTTCTGTGACTTACTTTAATAGATAATTGCCTTAACTACGCTAGAGCCTTACTAACTGTGTGCGAGGGATAGCCGAGCTGGTAAGACGCTTAGAAGGTTTTTCACCTAACCCCTTACCGAAAGCGACTATTGGGCTTATGGACGCCTTACCTTTTAAGAACTAGCCTGTACGTGAGGAGAACCTAATGCCGCCCACGATCTGTCACCTACTAGGGAGTGCGCTCCTACTTTCCGTTCAAGCCAGCGGTAATCAAAGGTAATCTTAAGTATGAGCACCACGCTCACACTTAATCCTACAACGCTAACTAGTTGCAGCTAGCTAGAGCTCCTATACAAGATAGGACGATGATGCACACACAGGAGTGGTTACAGGTCACTAACTTCACTAAGACAACTATATTACTAAAGTAAATGCACAACAAGACTAAAAGACTTGCACTAAGTAAGAACTCAGTAAAATAAAGTAAGAATAATATATTAATAAAAGGAAAGTCTTACAAAAGTAGAAAGGTACAAGAGCTATACCAGACTCTCCAGAAGACGACTCCGGAGACCCCGAGCTTCGCTCGACTCGACTCTAACTCCCACTCTAGACTAACTACTACTCTACTTGTATGCTTGGAACTTGTAATGCACTTGGCCTTGGAATTGCACACTTGAAATGAAGGATGGAGGCTGCCTTTTATAGAGGGAGATGGAGTAGGGGTTACTCCATCACCACGTCATCGATCCGCGTGACATCTTCTCTCCACCCTTGGATCAAACCGACCTCACAACCGCCATTTGATCAACGGCAGGGGCAAATCAACATGTGGGACATGTGGGGAAGGTCGGTGGGAGGCCACCGACCCTGGAACCGCCTTTGATGTGGGGTCGGGCGACCCCACTTCTGGGCCTCTGGGCCCACCAGCAGTGTCCACAGGGGTCCCTTATGTCGATGGACTAGGTGGCACACCTGGGTCCCACCAAAGAGGGGTCGGGCGACCCCCTCCCTGTGGGCCCAGGGTGTCACCTGTTGTCCCCTCGATCTCCTCTTGATGATTCTGATGTTGGCTTTGTCAAATAATGTCTTGAATTTGTTGTTCCTGCATAAACAAGCTAAGAGTACAAGTGGAACTAGTTATGGATAAAATATGTTCATGTCATGTCGTTTCCCCTTGCAACCGAGGCATGTTGACGGTGTTTTGTATGTGGATTTCTATGGTATATCCACCGTCAACAGCTACTACCACGGTCTAGCTAGTTAGGGAATATCTATGAGTACCCCAGCCTAAACACGACGTTTACGCCAGCAATGATTACTCTAAACTCTATGCGAAGAGATTAAAGTAAACTCATAAACTAGAAGAACAATAAAACAAGAACTTACTAGAATTTAGAAGTCGAAATACTGAAGAATCCTAGGAGCAAGCTTCGGGTTAGGAGAACTTGATCCCGTAGGTACAAGCTTGGAGTAGGCACCGACAGGCCGGGCTTCCTCCAATCTACACCTCCACTCTATCTCTCTCAATCTAGTAGAAACTAGAAGATCTATTTCTACTTACATTGGTTGCTAAGCCTAAAAATAAATTTTATTTAGAGAAGAGGTTTTCCTTCGAGGGCACCCCACAACTCCATGATAACTTCTTGAATCCTCCAGGGGCCAGGGGGTCTCCTTATATAGTCCTCCTCCAATATGCATTTTTGGGTCGGTAGGCGATGTGGTACTACGTTATCCTTGATCCTTTAGGTCGGTGGAACATCGTGTGCGAAGAGAGTCCCGAACGGAGTCCAGCAGGGGCCGGGCGCCCAGGTCCTCAGGGCGGGCACCCTGGGCCTGGCCCCTTTCGGTCTCTACTTTCTTCCCGTGGCTTCTGGAGTCTTCTAGATGGTAGAAAATTGCGCGGTGCGTTGATATCTCTATGTAATCCCGACATGTGGGCCTTTCTTCCCTATTTCCTGATAACCCCCTGCAGAAACAGATAAACAACAAAACTCGTGGAATTCTGTCAGATCAAACCCTAATTCTAGGTGCTATTTGCATATTGGTCCTTTCTCTTGTTTATTTGATAATTAAAATTGATACTTAAGAACCGTCAACAAATACCCCCATACTTAGGCTTTTACTCGTCCTCGAGAAAAGGATGGTTAAGAACAATATCAGGGGTAAAACATTTTAAAACATTCTTTATATTTGCAGGGTGTTAAAAAAATCCACTGTGTACTGTAGTCAGGGAAGTGTATGGTTAATAGTAAAGATCCTTTCTTCTCAATCCTGTCACTTGGAGTTTTTGTATATTTTTGAAAGAAAGTTAGCATACCTTTTTATCCTCATAGGTTCTCTCAGATCACTCATTATCTTTTATATATCTCACTGAGGCTATTTTAATTTGCAAAAATTCTCAAGCATACTTACTTTGTATTTATTGCCTGATCAAAACGGGATCCGAGGAGGGGAATGTCATACTCTTAGATCAAAGACTTTGGAAATTAAAAACTTTGTCAACTCTTGCTTGCATTAAAGACTTTGGAATGTCATATTGCTTATTAGAGGGACCATGGGCTATCATTTTTCTTTCTTTTCTTTTTTTTAAGTGGATACTGAGGTACCCCTAATTCTACTGCTGGACACTTGTCCATTTTTTCTGCGAGGTTGTCGAGCACTTGCTCCTTTCTATTTCCTCGAAATATCTTTATTTTCGCATAGCCCATGCCTCTAATGCAATAATACTTTGGAAGAGTGAATCTTTCTGAATAAATGTCTTGATCTTAGGAGCATGATAAATCTCTCAACAAGGGTCTAACTCATTTTGAACAAACTCCATACAGAGTAGATAGCTTTTATAATAATATTTAATATTTTCAGTTTTACCAGTCATATAAAACACTAAGGATGGTAGCTAAAATTTTGAAGATTTTGAAATAAATTCTCCAAGCAACAATGATATCAAGAATAAGAAACTCATACTCTACCATCTCACATTCCATACTATCTTAAGTAACACAAGGTTTTAAAATGATTTTATAATAGTTGCAAGTTTCAGGAAATATCACAGAATGAGATTAATCATATTTAGAAACATTTTAAGCTTATTAATTTATCATGTCGGAAATAGTATTCTGCATAATCCAAGATATGTGTATGTGTAAAGTAAAGTATGCAGAGTGTGTACCTGAATTGTGGAGTGGTGTAGTCGGAGTGTGTTTGGCATGTTGAGGGATCTCCCCCATACTTGTTTTCTACTTTCTTGCACAAAAATAAAGTAGAGACACACAAGACATAATAATAATAATAATACTCTTTATTAATCTTGAGGCATTTATTACAAAAGACTAGTAGCAAACTGATGACAATAGCAAACTGATGATAATAGTAACAAACTGACAATAATAGTAAACCTAAACCGAATTTAAAGATAGATGACTAAGATGCATTGCCTCAAGGTCTAATCTAGATAACTTAGCGGCGCTCTAATTCCTTAATCTTCTTGTTGGCACTGGCAAGATCATGCCTAAGGCCTAGTATAACGGTGTTGTGGTTAGAGAGCTGCCTAGTCAGGGAATTAATCAAGGACTGGAGGTCTATGATAACTCTGTCTAGTCTGCGAACGTCCTCATCAATATCCATTATAGTCTTGCGACGCTTGGGAGGTGTCTCAAAAGTATTGAGAGCATGCTTCGGGGCTACCTTTGGAGGGATGAAACGGACTTTGGCTGCTCTAATCCCTTCGAAGTAAGGTCTTTCCTCCTCCGTAGTGTAGCGAACGCTGCTGATCTCGCCGCTCCGGTTGGTCTTGACTCCAACGACCCTCTCATTGGGTCTAGGTGAAAGGATCCTAGTGCCGGTTGGCACCTTGATGGTGGTCTTCGTCTTGGATGATGATCCCTTGAGAAGTAGGGGTTGTGGCGGTGCGGTGAGAACTGGTTGAGCATGGTAGGATTGGGCGGAGCTGCGTTGGCGTAATGGCATGGCTTCTAGCTGTCGCTCTGTGTTGGCCGGGACGAGAGCAGGGGCATCGGGGTCTTCCACAGGCTCCATGTTGAGGTTGAAGGGGACGACTTCCCAATCATCGTGGAACTTCTCGGCCATTGGAGCAGCAAGGAACTAATCAAGCTCTAATTGAAGAAGAGAAGGCTTGGTGGCTTGGTGTTTGAAAACTTAGGTCAGGGGTCTGTTTATATAGGGGTCAAAAAGTGCCTCTAGGTGTTGTTCGGGTTGCTCCCATCGATGTGCGTGCGAAACTTTCCATCTGAGGGATTATTCGGATTACCATAAGTGCATTTTCCATAACAGAGAAAATCGGGACCGAGGGGGAACAGGAGCTGGGCGCCCGCCCACCTGATCTGGGCGCCCGCCCTCTCTCTGGCCCCTCTGTGGGCCCACTTTCTCGAGCGCGTTTCTAGATGCAAAACTATTTAGAAAAATATATATGACCCAAAAACATCAAACTAAAAAGGTCAGGCTCTAATTCTCCATGGGAAGGTAAAAATGGACTACGTCTATTTCTTTTGATTCTTAATTGGGCTCTAAAAATAATTTAAGACGTTGACCATTTACCTTGAATAACGTACCTTCGTCGTTTTGAAGTGTGATAGCTCCGTGGGATGATGAATTGATTACCTTGAATGGTCCTTCCCATTTGCTCCGGAGTTTTCCATGCCCGAAAAGCTTCACCCTGGAATTAAAAAGTAATACATTATCTCCGGGTGTGAACTCCTTCTTCTTGATTCTCTTGTCATACCACCTTTTGACTCTTTCTTTGTAGATCTTCGAATTGTGATATGCTTTCTCTCGCCATTCTTCCAATTCTAATAGTTGCATTCTTCTATGATCTCTAGCAACATCTCGGTCCATATTCCATCTCTTTATGGCCCAGTGTGCTTTGAACTCTAGTTCAATAGGTAGGTGGCAAGTCTTCCCGTACACCAATTGGTATGGAGACATTCCAATTGGGGTCTTGTATGTGTTCGGTATGCCCAGAGTGCATCGGGTAACTTGTCTTTCCACGCCGTTCCCATTTAATTTACTGTCTTCTGAAGAATATTCTTGATTTGCTTGTTGGAAGTCTCTGCTTGGCCACTTGTCTGAGGATGATAGGGGGTAGCGACGTTGTGACGGATTCCATGTTTTGATAGATATTGCTTGAAGCGTTTATCGATGAAGTGTGCTCCTCCATCACTTATCACTACTCTAGGGACTCCAAATCTTGGAAATATAATTTCTTCAAACATCCTCTTTGAACTGATGTTGTCGGCATGCTTGCAAGGTAGTGCCTCTACCCACTTGGAGACATAGTCAACCGCCACCAAGATGTACTCACACTTCTTTGATGGAGGAAATGGACCCATATAGTCTATTCTCCAAACATCAAAGAGCTCAATCTGAAGGTTGTTGGTGAGTGGCATTGCATCCCTTTTATTTATGTTTCTGTGCCTTTGACATGGCCCACATCTTCTGATATATTGCCTCGTGTCTTCATACATTGTAGGCCAGTAGAATCCACACTGCCAGATCTTTGAATGTGTACGGAATGCTCCATAGTGACCTCCATATGGTGATGAATGACATCTGTCGATGATCTTCCATCCTTCCTCAGTGGTCACACATCTCCTGAGTAAGCCATCAGAGCATACCCGAAAGAGGTATGGCTCATCCCATATATGTGAACGACTTTCTTGAATGAGCTTCTTCTTGTTTGCTCCTGGTGGTACATACCCAGAAACCATAAAATTAACAATATCTGCATATCAGGGGTCAGACCTGTTAATCCCGTGGAGCATGTCGTCCCGGAGTGAATCATTGATGGGGGTTTCGTGTGGACTCTTAAAATACATTCTAGACAAGTGATCAGCAACAGAATTTTCTACTCCCTTTTTATCTTTTATTTCTAAGTCAAATTCTTGGAGTAATAAGATCCATCTAATCAGGCGAGGTTTAGCATCTTTTTGAATGAGCAAATATTTTAGTGCAGCGTGATCAGTGTAAACAATTATTTTAGCTCCAACTAAATAAGATCTAAATTTATCAATGGCAAAGACAATAGCCAGAAGCTCTTTTTCAGTGGTTGCATAGTTAAGTTGAGCTCCTATCAAAGTTTTACTGGCATAAGCAATTGCATGATGCTTCTTATTTTTAGTTTGTCCCAAAACTGCCCCCACAGCATAATCACTAGCATCACACATAATTTCAAAAGGCAACGACCTATCAGGGGGTTGAATGATTGGTGCAGAGATGAGTGCTTTCTTTAATAAATTAAAAGATGTTAGACATGCATCATCAAATTCGAAAGGAGCATCCTTGGCTAGCAAAAGAGTAAGTGGTCTAGCAATAAATGAAAAATCTTTTATGAATCTACGATAAAACCAGCATGGCCAAGAAAGCTTCGAATTCCTTTTATATTCACAGGTGGAGGTAGTTGTTCAATTACTTCAATTTTAGCTTTGTCTACCTCAATACCTCTTTCAGAGACTAGGTGTCCCAACACTATTCCTTCTCTAACCATAAAATGACATTTTTCCCAATTAAGGACTAAGTGCTTTTCTTCACATCTTTGCAAAACCTTGTATAAGTTTTCAAGACAACTATCAAAAGTTTTTCCATAAACAGAGAAATCATCCATGAAAACTTCCATAATCTCTTCAATCATATCAGAAAATATAGACATCATGCATCTTTGAAAAGAAGCTGGTGCATTACATAACCCAAAAGACATTCTACGGTAAGCATAAGTTCCGTATGGGCATGTAAAAGTTGTTTTGCTTTGATCATCGGGATGGATCAGGATCTGGTGATACCCTGAATATCCATCTAAGAAACAGAAGAACGAATGGTTCGCTAATCGCTCTAGCATCTCATCTATGAAAGGTAAAGGAAAGTGATCCTTTCTCGTGGCTTTGTTTAGTTTTCTATAGTCTATGCACATCCGCCATCCTGTGACGGTGCGTTGTGGAATTTGCTCGTTCTTTTCATTCATAATAACAGTCATGCCTCCCTTTTTAGGCACAACTTGAACTGGGCTTACCCACTCACTGTGCGGCACAGGATATATAATCCCTGCATGCAGCAACTTTATAACTTCCTTTATAACTACCTCTCTCATAGTGTTGTTAAGTCTACGTTGGGGTTCTCGAGAAGGTGAAACAGAAGGATCTGTTGGAATACGATGGGTACAAATCATAGGACTGATTCCTGTAAGATCTTGGAGTGAGTAGCCGAAAACTGAGTGATGTTTCTCAAGAATGGTCATTAATCGCAGAGTTTGCTCCTGAGTGAGTTTATCACTAGTGATCACAGGAAACTCTGGATTATTGTTTAGGAAAGCATAGGTAAGACCGGGTGGTAAAGTTTTAAGCTCTATGGGGGGTCTAGGTGTTTCTGCAAACTCATCTAAGGGTTCAGGTTCAGAAGGTTCGGCTTCTTCTTCTATGAAGAAAGGAGTTTCGTCTTCTCAGTCTAGTTCTTCTAAAAGTTCAAGAGATGTAGCCTTTACCTCCTCCATAGGATCAGGCAAAAGATATGACTTGGCCTTATTATTTAAGGAGTGTGAAATTGTTATTGGGAATTTAAAGGCTTTTCCAAAAGAAATGTGTAGCTTCCTAGTATGACCATCATAAAGGAGTCTTCTAAAAGGTTGTCCTATCAACAGGTCGAAGTCCCATGTATCAAAGATATAGAAGTTCAAGTGAACCATGGAGCCTTCTACCGTAAGAGGTAGGACATTAATAATTCCAAGACTGGGGACTAATCGTCCCGAAGAATCCTTTATGACCTTTGTTGTGGGGGTTAAGACAAGATTTTTAAATAGTTTAAGTGCAAAAGATTCAGACATAATGTTGATCCCCACAATAGGATTATAAAGAGCATTAAATCGATCAAAATTATAAGCACAGTGTATAGTTATAGAGGGTGTGTCCAAACGGATCACATCAGAGGAAAGCTCTGATTCCTCCAACCATTCGCTACTCATGACTGAGATAAGCTCTCTCAATTGATATTCACTTGGGAAATAAATGCTAAACTGGCCGTTTTGGGGTTTGACAATAGAATGGTAGTTTGAAATGTTTCCAAAATTGGCAAAAAGATCGGATTCTATATCCAGCATGAAGTCCGGTGGTGGAATTTCTTCGTCTTGTGGCTCAGAACTTGGGATAGCTAAAGTAGATGAAGAATTTGGCAAAGTGTCTACTTCGGCTTCGTAGGTTTCATCATGAAGGGGATTATCCATCTCAGCTTCTATGATTCTATCTAGGATCACTCTAGCTTCATCAGTAGGGATGCGAAAGAAAGAACCTCTAGAAATTGTGTGTAGCATTTGTTTGTAATTTTTCTGAAGACCTCGAAAAAAGTGAAATAAAAGAACAGGGTCTTCAAGATTAAGGTTCGGACCAGATTCTAAAAGATCAGAAAATGTTTCCAGGATTTTCCCAAAGTTTCATTATCTTTTGTTTAAAACATAGGACTTCGAGTCTAAGGTCGGCTATACGGTCGAGGGAATAGAAATCTAGACAAAAGTTGGCTCGTAAAACTCCCCATTCACCTCATTGTTGACTTACCTTCTGACTGTACCATTGTCTAGCTTCTCCCCTTAAAGAAAAAGGAAAAAGCTTCCAACATAAAGTTTTATCAGAAATGCCTTCAATGCGAAGACAATCAACCTAGAACTTAACTTATACTGGGATGTTTGGATAGGCTGTGATGATTCCCATGGTAAAAGGTCAGTTACTAAAGGGATTGCAGATTCATGGATCGATTTAGAATTTTGGTTTTCCATAAGGTAAGAATAAAGAAAATAAAGAAAGAATATAAAAGATAAGAAAAGATAAAAGTATAGATACAAGTTAGTAGTAAGACTCTAGGTTGTCTCAGCAAACCGTCTTTCTCCCCGGCAACGGCGCCAGAAATGCTTGTTGATATTTGGGAACGCAATAAGGAATTGATCCGCAAGAGCACGGATATCGGTGAGTACTTCACCCGGGAGGTTATCCAGAGTATCGTATTTATTTTTTTACCACTAGGAGAAAGAGTGCATCTGACTAACCGGTCTATTACTACTAACCCTTTAGGCAACAAAGAATGTTCTCGATGTGAGTGATAAATAGAGAAGACTGCAACCGTAGTCTCCTTCTAACCTTGGTAAGGATGATCTACTGTTCTATTGGGGAGGCTAACGGAATGTAGACACCACAAAGGATGTTCAACCCGCACCTATAAACCCTATCCTTCCTGCTTGTTGATGGTTCTTAAGTATCAATTTTAATTATCAAATAAACAAGAGAAAGGACCAATATGCAACCAACACCTAGAATTAGGGTTTGATCTGATAGAATTCCACGAGTTTTGTTGTTTATCTGTTTCTACAGGGGGTTATCAGGAAATAAGGAAGAAAGGCCCAAATGTCGGGATTACATAGAGATATCAACGCACCGCACGATTTTACATCATCTAGAAGACTCCAGAAGCCACGAGACCGAAGCGGAGGCGAAACAGGGCCAGGCCCAGGGCGCCCGCCCTGGTAGCCTGGGCACCCGCCCCCCTCTGGAGCCAGATCAGGACTCTCTTTGTTCGGGATATTCCACCGACCTATTGGATCAAGAAAAACATAGTACCACCTCGCCTATCGACCCAAAAACGCATAGAAGGGGAGGACTATATAAGCAAGGCCCCCTGGCCCCTGGAGAAGACATGAAGAAATTATCATAGAGACTGAGGGGTGCCCTCGAAGGAAAACCTCTTCTCTAATTAATATTTCTTTTTAGGCTTAGCAACCAATGTAAGGTAGAAATAGATCTTCTAGTTTCTACTAGATTGAGAGAGATAGAGTGGAGGTGTAGAGTGGAGGAAGCCCGGCCTGTCGGTGTCTACTCCAAGCTTGTACCTGCGGGATCAAGTTCTCCTAACCCGAAGCTTGCTCCTAGGATTCTTCAGTAATTCGACTTCTAAATTCTAGTAAGTTCTTGTTTTATTGTTCTTATGGTTTATGAGTTTACTTTAATCTCTTCGCGTAGAGTTTAGAGTAATCATTGCTGGCGTAAACGTGGTGTTTAGGCTGGGGTACTCATAGATATTCCCTGACTAGCTGGACCGTGGTAGTAGTGAGGAACGTGACAATTCCGAGTTACCTTTGTAGATCACATCTCGTTAGCAGGAAGGAAAGGGTTTACAGGTGTGGGTTGGACATCCTTTGTGGTGTCTAGATTCCGTTAGCCTCCCCATTAGAACAGTAGATCATCCTTACCAAGGTTAGAAGGAGACTACGGTTGCAGTCTTCTCTATTTATCACTCACATCGAAAGACATTCTTTGTGCCTAAAGGTTAGTAGTAATGGACCGGTTAGTCAGATGCACTCTTTCTCCTAGTGGTAAAAAAAATAAATACGATACTCTGGATAATTTCCCGGGTGAAGTGCTCACCGATATCCGTGCGCTTGCGGATCAATTCCTTATTGCGTTCCCAAATATCAACAAGCATTTCTGGCGCCGTTGCTGGGGAGAAAGACGGTTGCTGAGATAACCTGAGTCTTACTATTAGCTTGTATCTATACTTTTATCTTTTCTTATCTTTTATATTTATTTTCTTTACTCTTACCTTATGGAAAACCAAAATTCTAAATCGATCCATGAATCTGCAATCCCTTTAGCAACTGACCTTTTACCATGGGAATCATCACAGCCTATCCAAACATCCCAGTATAAGTTAAGTTCTAGGTTGATTGCCATGATTCAAAACCTATCTTTTTCGGGAAAGGAAGACGAAAACCCTTACCTTTATATTAGAGATTTTGAGCAAACATGTGATTGTCTTCGCATTGAAGGCATTTCTGATAAGACTTTACGTTGGAAGCTTTTTCCTTTTTCTCTAAGGGGAGAAGCTTGACAATGGTACAGTCAGAAGGTAAGTCAACAACAAGGTGAATGGGGAGTTTTACGAGCCAACTTTTGTGTAGATTTCTATTCCCTTGACCGTATAGCCGACCTTAGACTCGAAGTCCTATCTTTTAAACAAAAAGATAATGAAACTTTGGGAAAATCCTGGAAATGTTTTTCTGATCTTTTAGAATCTGGTCCAAACCTTAATCTTGAAGACCCTGTTCTTTTATTTCACTTTTTTCGAGGTCTTCAGAAAAATCACAAACAAATGCTGCACACAATGTCTAGAGGTTCTTTCTTTCGCATCCCTGCTGATGAAGCAAGAGTGATCCTAGATAGAATCCTAGAAGCTGAGATGGATAATACCCTTCATGATGAAACCTACGAAGCCAAAGTAGACACTCTGCCAAATTCTTCATCTACTTTAGCTATCCCAAGTTCTGAGCCACAAGAGGAAGAAATTCCACCACCGGACTTCATGCTGGATATAGAATCTGATCTTTTTGCCGATTTTGGAAATATTTCAAACTACCATTCTATTGACAAACCCCAAAACGGCCAATTTAGCATTTATTTGCCAAGTGAATATCAATTGAGAGAGCTTATCTCAGTAATGAGTAGCGAATGGTTGGAGGAATCAGAGCTTTCATCTGATGTGATCCGTCTGGACACACCCTCTATAACTATACGCTGTGCTTATAATTCTGATCGATTTAATGTTCTTTATAATCCTGTTGTGGGGATCAACATTATGTCTGAATCCTTTGCACTTAAACTATTTAAAAATCTTGTCTTAACCCCCACAACAAAGGTCATTAAGGAATCTTCGGGACGGTTAGTCCCCAGTCTTGGAATTATTAATGTCCTACCTCTTACGATAGAAGGCTCCATGGTTCATTTGAACTTCTATATCTTTGATACATGGGACTTCGACCTGTTGATAGGACAACCTTTTAGAAGACACCTTAATGAAGGTCATACTGGAAAGCTACACATTTGTTTTGGAAAAACCTTTAAATTCCCAATAATAATTTCACACTCTTTAAATAATAAGGCCGAGTCATATCTTTTGCCTGATCCTATGGAGGAAGTAAAGGCTGCATCTCTAGAGCTTTTAGATGAACCAGACTTAGAAGATGAAACTCCTTTCTTCACAGAAGAAGAAGACGAACCTTCCGAGCCTGAACCCTTAGATGAGTTTGCAGAAACACCTAGACCTCCCATAGAGCTTAAAACTTTACCACCCGGTCTTACCTATGCTTTCCTAAACAATAATCCAGAGTTCCCTGTGATCATTAGCGACAAACTCACTCAGGATCAAACTCTGCGAGTAATGACCATTCTTGAGAAACATCACTCAGTTTTCGGCTACTCACTTCAAGATCTTACAGGAATCAGTCCTATGATTTGTACCCATCGTATTCCAACAGATCCTTCTGTTACACCCTCTCGAGAACCCCAACGTAGACTTAACAACACTATGAGAGAGGTAGTTAAAAAGGAAGTTATAAAGTTGCTGCATGCAGGGATTATATATCCTGTGCCGCACAGTGAGTGGGTAAGCCCAGTGCAAGTTGTGCCTAAAAAGGGAGGCATGACTGTTATTATGAATGAAAAGAACGAGCTAATTCCGCAACGCACCGTCACAGGATGGCGGATGTGCATAGACTATAGAAAACTAAACAAAGCCACGAGAAAGGATCACTTTCCTTTACCTTTTATAGATGAGATGCTTGAGCGGTTAGCAAACCATTCATTCTTTTGTTTCTTAGATGGATATTCAGGGTATCATCAAATCCCGATCCATCCTGATGATCAAAGCAAAACCACTTTTACATGCCCTTATGGAACTTATGCTTACCGTAGAATGTCTTTTGGGTTATGTAATGCACCAGCTTCTTTTCAAAGATGCATGATGTCTATATTTTCTGATATGATTGAAGAGATTATGGAAGTTTTCATGGATGATTTCTCTGTTTATGGAAAAACTTTTGATAGTTGTCCTGAAAACTTAGACAAGGTTTTGCAAAGATGTGAAGAAAAGCACTTAATCCTTAATTGGGAAAAATGTCATTTTATGGTTAGAGAAGGAATAGTGCTAGGACACTTAGTGTCTGAAAGAGGAATTGAGGTAGACAAAGCTAAAATTGAAGTGATGGAACAACTACCTCCACCTGTGAATATAAAAGGAATTCGAAGTTTTCTTGGCCATGCTGGTTTTTATCGTAGATTCATAAAAGATTTTTCATTTATTGCTAGACCACTTACTCTTTTGCTAGCCAAGGATGATCCTTTCGAATTTGATGATGCATGTCTCACATCTTTCAATTTATTAAAGAAAGCACTCATCTCTGCACCAATCATTCAACCCCCAGATTGGTCGTTGCCTTTTGAAATTATGTGTGATGCTAGTGATTATGCTGTGGGGGCAGTATTGGGACAAACTAAAGATAAGAAGCATCATGCAATTGCTTATGGCAGTAAAACTTTGACAGGAGCTCAACTTAATTATGCAACCACTGAAAAAGAGCTTCTGGCTGTTGTCTTTGCCATAGATAAATTTAGATCTTATTTAGTTAGAGCTAAAATAATTGTTTACACTTATCATGCTGCAGTAAAATATTTGCTCACTAAAAAAGATGCTAAACCTCGCCTGATTAGATGGATCTTATTACTCCAAGAATTGGACTTAGAAATAAAAGATAAAAAAAGAGTAGAAAATTTTGTTGCTGACCACTTGTCTAGAATGTATTTTAAGAGTCCACAGGAAACCCCCATCAATGATTCACTCTGGGACGACATGCTCTACGGGATTAACAGGTCTGACCCCTGGTATGCGGATATTGTTAATTTTATGGTTTCAGGGTATGTACCACCAGGAGCAAACAAGAAGAAGCTTATTCAAGAAAGTCGTTCACATATATGGGATGAGCCATACCTCTTCCGAGTATGCTCTGATGGCTTACTCAGGAGATGTGTGACCACTAAGGAAGGATGGAAGATCATCGACAGATGTCATTCATCACCATATGGAGGTCACTATGGAGCATTCCGTACACATTCAAAGATCTGGCAGTGTGGATTCTACTGGCCTACAATGTATGAAGACACGAAGCAATATATCAGAAGATGTGGGCCATGTCAAAGACACGGAAACATAAATACAAGTGATGCAATGCCACTCACCAACATCCTTCAGATTGAGCTCTTTGATGTCTGGGGAATAGACTACATGGGTCCATTTCCTCCATCAAAGAAGTGTGAGTACATCTTGGTGGCAGTTGACTATGTCTCCAAGTGGGTAGAGGCATTACCTTGCAAGCATGCTGACAACGTCAGTTCAAAGAGGATGTTTGAAGAAATTATATTTCCAAGATTTGGAGTCCCCAGAGTAGTGATAAGTGATGGAGGAGCACACTTCATCGACAAACGCTTCAAGCAATATCTATCAAGACATGGAATCCGTCACAACGTCGCTACCCCCTATCATCCTCAGACAAGTGGCCAAGCAGAGACTTCCAACAAACAAATCAAGAATATTCTTCAGAAGACAGTAAATGAAATGGGAACGGCGTGGAAAGACAAGTTACCCGATGCACTCTGGGCATACCGGACAGCATACAAGACCCCAATTGGAATGTCTCCATACCAATTGGTGTACGGGAAGACTTGCCATCTACCTGTTGAACTAGAGTTCAAAGCACACTGGGCCATAAAGAGATGGAATATGGACCTAGATGTTGCTGGAGATTATAGAAGAATGCAACTATCAGAATTAGAAGAATGGCGAGAGAAGGCATATCACAATTCAAAGATCTACAAAGAAAGAGTCAAGAGGTAATTAATTCATCATCCCACGGAGCTATCACACTTCAAAATAGCGAAGGTACGTTATTCAAGGTAAATGGTCAACGTCTTAAATTATTTTTAGAGCCCAATGAGGAATTTGAAGAAATAGACGTAGTCCATTTTTACCTTCCCATGGAGAATTAGAGCCCGACACTTTTGGTCTGATGGTTTTGGGTCATATATATAGTTTTCTAAATAATTTCGCATCTAGAAACACGCTTGGAGAAGTGGGCCCACAGAGGGGCCAGAGAGAGGGCGGGCGCCCAGATCAAGTGGGCGGGCGCCCAGCCCCTGTTCCCCCTCGGCCCCGACTTTCTCTGTTATGGAAAATGCACTTAGGGTGATCCGAATAATCCCTCGGATGGAATGTTTCGCACGCACGTCGACGGGAGCAACCCGAACAACCCATAGAGGCATCCTTTTGACCCCTATATAAACAGACCCCTGACCTCAGTTTTCAAACACCAAGCCACCAAGCTTTCTCTCCTTCAATTAGAGCTTGATTAGCTCTCCTTCAATTAGAGCTTGATTAGCTCTACTTCAATTAAAGTTTTATTAGTTTCTTACTGTTCCAATAGCTGAGAAGTACCACGATGATTGGGAAGTCGTCCCCTTCAACCTCAACATGGAGCCTGTGGAAGACCCCGATACCCGTGCTCTCGTCCCGGCCAACACAGAGCGACAGCTAGAAGCCATGCCATTACGCCAATGCAGCTCCGCCCAATCTTACCATGCTCAACCAGTTCTCACCGCACCACCACAACCCCTACTCCTCAAAGGATCATCATCCAAGACGAAGACCACTATCAAGGTGCCAATCGGCACAAGGATCCTTCCACCTAGACCCAACGAGAGGGTCGTTGGAGTCAAGACCAACCGGAGCGGCGAGATCAGCAGCGTACGCTACACTACGGAGGAGGAAAGGCCTTACTTTGAAGGGATTAGAGCAGCCAAAGTCCGTTTCATCCCTCCAAAGGCAGCCCCGAAGCACTCTCTCAATGCTTTTGAGACACCTCCCAAGCATCGCAAGACTATAATGGATATTGATGAGGAAGTTCGCAGGCTAGATAGAGTTATCATAGACCTCCAGTACTCGATTAATTCCCTCACTAGACAGCTCTCTAACCACAACACCATTATACTAGGCCTTAGGCAGGATCTTGCCAGTGCCAACAAGAAGATCAAGGAATTAGAGCGCCGCTAAGTTATCTAGATTAGACCTTGAGGCAATGTATCTTAGTTATCTATCTTTAAATTCGGTTTAGGTTTGCAATTGTCATCAGTTTGCTATTATCATCAGTTTGTTACCAGTTTGTTACTAGTCTTTTGTAATAAATGCCTCAAGATCAACAAAGAGTATTACTATTATTATTATGTCTTGTGTGTCTCTACTTTATTTTTGTGCAAGAAAGCAGAAAACAAGTATGGGGGAGATCCCTTGACATGCCAAACACACCACTCCACCACTCAGGTACACACTCTGCACACTTTACTTTATACATACATTTATTCTGGATTATGCATATTTCTAATCATGATTAATCTCAATCTGTGATATTTCCTGAAAACTTGCAATTATTATAAAATCATTTTAAAAACCCTGTGTTACTTAAGTCAATATGGAATATGTGATGGTAGAGTATGTGTTTCTTATTCTTGATATCATTGTTGCTTGGAGAATTTATTTCAAAATATTCAAAATTCTAGCTACCATCCTCAGTTTTATATGCCTGATAAAACTGAAAATATTAATTATGATTATAAAAGCTATCTGTTCTGTATTGAGTTTGTTCAAGATGAGTTAGACCCTTGTTGAGAGATTTATCATGCTCCTAAGATCAAGACATTATTTCAGAAAGATTCACTAATCCGAAGTATTATTGCATTAGAGGCATGGGCTATGCAAAAGTAGAAATATTTCGAGGAAATAAAAAAGAGCAAGTGCTCGACAACCTCGCAGAAAAAATGGACAAGTGTCCGGCAGTAGAATTAGGGGTACCTCGGTATCCATTTAAAAAAATGATGATAGCCCATGGTCTACGCGAGCAATGATTACTCTAAACTCTACGTGAAGAGATTAAAGTAAACTCATAAACTAGAAGAACAATAAAACAAGAACTTACTAGAATTTAGAAGTCGAATTACTGAAGAATCCTAGGAGCAAGCTTCGGGTTAGGAGAACTTGATCCCGCAGGTACAAGCTTGGAGTAGACACCGACAGGCCGGGCTTTCTCCACTCTACACCTCCACTCTATCTCTCTCAATCTAGTAGAAACTAGAAGATCTATTTCTACCTTACATTGGTTGCTAAGCCTAAAAAGAAATATTAATTAGAGAAGAGGTTTTCCTTCGAGGGCATCCCTCAGTCTCTATGATAATTTCTTCATGTCTTCTCCAGGGGCCAGGGGGCCTTGCTTATATAGTCCTCCCCTTCTATGCGTTTTTGGGTCGATAGGCGAGGTGGTACTATGTTTTTCTTAATCCAATAGGTCGGTGGAATATCCCGAACGAAGAGAGTCCTGATCTGGCTCCAGAGGGGGGCGGGTGCCCAGGCTACCAGGGCGGGCGCCCTGGGCCTGGCCCTGTTTCACCTCCGCTTCGGTCTCGTGGCTTCTGGAGTCTTCTAGATGATGTAAAATCGTGCGGTGCGTTGATATCTCTATGTAATCCCGACATGTGGGCCTTTCTTCCTTATTTCCTGATAACCCCCTGCAGAAATAGATAAACAACAAAACTCGTGGAATTCTGTCAGATCAAACCCTAATTCTAGGTGTTGTTTGCATATTGGTCCTTTCTCTTGTTTATTTGATAATTAAAATTGATACTTAAGAACCGTCAACACTCTCAAGATTCTTGGTGCAACGAGTGCGTACCTTAGCTTACAAGGGAAGGAAGAGGCCGTGGCGGTTCGCCTTTCTGCTCGTTGGGTGCGCCTTTTTAGGCAGGAGCCATTGCGACACTGTATCGGCGTAGAATTCGTAGCGTCCCGTCTGTGAGGAAGAAAAAGACCGTTAGGTGGCGCATTTATGGGGAGAGTTACCGTGTTCGTCGGATCTGTCCGTTGGTGGGTCGCCGCCTATAAATATCCCATGGCCTTGCTGCCGTTTTCCCTTCCGCCTTCTGCCTCCATTCTTGCCTCAGCTCCCTTGCCATCTCACGCACGCGCGCACCCTCGAGTAGTAGCGAGTTTGCCTTTCTTCCACCCAAAAATGCCTGTGAGACTCGTCGCCGCCGATGACTGTCGCCCGTCGTCGATGACGGAGCGCCGTCTGTTGGAGCTTGAGAGGGAGGGACTCCTACGCCCCCGCACGTCGTCGTCGCGGCCGGAGTGGATCGCGCCGGCGGTGGACCACCGGGAGCCCAATCCACCCAAGGGCTACGTGGTTTCGTTTGCCAATTTCCACTACCACGGCTTGGGCTCTCCTCCGAGCTGTTTCATGCGGGCGCTCTGCCACCGCTACGGGGTGGAGCTCCAGCACTTCTCGCCGAACGCCATCACCGCCGCGGCGGTCTTTGCCGCGGTGTGTGAGGGCTATCTGGGGATGATGCCCCACTGGGACCTGTGGCTCCACCTCTATAGGGGCGAGCTCTTCAACACCCCCACTGAGACCACAGGCGTGAGGAAACCCGTACGGGCCGGGTGCCTCAATCTGGTGTTGAAGACCGGCAAGACGGAGAGGCCGCGCGAGTACATCCCGATGGGATTGACCTCGAACCATGCCGGATGGGACTCCCAGTGGTTCTACTTACGGAACGACGATGACCTCCTTCCTGTCTACACCGGCCGATTGATCTCGGAGCGCCCGGACCACTGGACGTACGGCGTCGTCCAAGTCCACCAATCGCGGCTCGACCCCCTCCACGATGCTTTGAAGACGCTACGCGAGGAAGGCCTAACAGCCGCTCTCGTCCTCTCGGTCGTCCATCATTGGAGGGTGCTCCCGCTGATGTCTCGACCGTTGAGGATGGACGAGATGGGTCCCGGCGTTTCGTCCCGGGATCTCGAGGCTTGCCGGATGTCTAACGAGGCTCCAGCGGATGATGAGGTCGCTGCCCGGGTCAGGGCTACCGTTGCTGGCGACTTCCAGCCGGAGCATGTCGATGGCTTCCCTATGAGGCCCGACAAGGGGTCAATCGACCTGGTAGGTTCCTCTGTCGCTCGTGGTTTCGATTCCAGATTTTCTTCGATCCTCCTTAAGACTTATTTCCACTCGCGTAGGGTTCAATCGACGTTCGATCTTCCAAGCCCCCGGTAAAGGAGGACAAGGTCGATCGTGATAAGCGTCGAGAGTCCACGGAAAAGCAGAAATCCGCGATGGACTTAAAGAGGAAGAATGAGAAGAAGAAGAACCTCGAGCGCCAAGCGCTGGAGATACGCCGATCGAAATCCAGACAGAGGGGGGAGCCTGAGGAAGAGTCCGCCGAGGAGGAGGATGGCAGCGGCGGCGACGACGAGAGTGACGACTCCGAGGGGATGGCATCTCGCCTCGACCGGATCCTCAAGGGCCCGCCTCGAGGCGATGCCGACGCCCCGTGGATGGGAGCACCAAAAGAGGGGCCAAGCGGGTCTCTTGAAAGGCAACAGAGGGAGTCGTCCTCTCGCCGCTCCCGTGCTGATACCCCTCCCGCGCCTGCGCAGAGTCGGGCCGTCCCGCGCCCCCAACCTCCCCCTGCTCCAAAGGCGGGCGACCGGGCTAAGCCCCAGGCGACGGGCCCGTTGACCTGTGGCCGTGCCGTGGCCTTCGACAAGGGGGAAATAGGCCGCAGGAGCGCTAGCCCTGGTGCTCGCTAGGCGGGAGATGCTGAGCCGAGGCCTGCGCCCGTTCGTGAGGGGCTTGGAGTCTCGACGCGGGGCGGTTCGAGGCCTGCCGGTCGAGGTACCGGCAGACGGGCCGTTCTCCCTGTGGAGTAAAGTCTTCGACGCTAAGTTTCTCATCTTCCTATATTTTTGCGTTCTCTCGTGTTACGGCCTCTCTCACGCCCGTTCTTCTCTCTTCAGGTTGAAGCGGATGCTCGAGCAGGCCCAGCCTTCAATGGCCAAAAGGCTTAAACTAGGAGTGGCACCCAAAGGTTCAGGTCAGCGGCTTGTTCCCGTCGTTATGGGAGTTATGTTGCTCTTACGTCGATCATCGTGATGACTGACCTTTGCTTTTGTGTGTTTTATAGGCTCCTCCGACCCTCGACCATCGACTGGTACCGAGAGCGCCCCACCTCGTCCGTCCGCTCCACCGTCGCCGAAGCGGGTCGAGGCGCCTCACCCCCAAGAGCAGGAGGGAGCCCCCGAGCCTCCACGATCTGGGGTTGAGGGGGGTCCTATCACTATAAGTGATGGGTCCGGCGGCGACGGGTCTTCGAAGGACGCCAGTCCTACGGACGAGGAGGCCCAGACCTCTCCCGTCGCGAAGCGGACGCCCTAGCCTGCCGGGCTTCGCTTCGTCGAGGAGCAGAGGAAGAAGGAGGAAGAGGAGCGTGAGCAGGAGACGCGACAATAACCGCAGGAGGAGCGGCGGCTGCAGCAAAAAGAAGGAGAGGAGGGACAGCTGCTAGCAGGTCCCCAGCTCGAGGAGCTGCTGGAGCAGGACCGTCAAAACGTTCGACTGGGCCGCTGTTCCACCTCCATTGAATCGACTGCTATTAGCAGCGCTTCAATGGTGTCGGTTTGCTGTGTGGGAGTGGCTTCGACACCAGCCCCGAGCCCACATTGACGGATGGCTCATGTAGATCTCTTGTGAATGCGTCAGGTGGGACCGTGCCTCGAGTCGACACGATCTTAGCGAGTTCGTCGGCCGCCTCGTTGTAGCGTCGAGCGATGTGGACGAGCTCGAGGCCATGGAACTTATCCTCGAGTCGACGTACCTCCTTGCAGTACGCCTCCATTTTCGGGTCGTGGCAGTTTGAGGCCTTCATCACTTGGTCGATGACGAGCTGGGAGTCGCCTCGAACGTCGAGGCGTCAGACTCCTAGCTCGATGGCGATCTTTAGACCGTTGACAAGGGCCTCGTACTCCGCAACGTTGTTGGATGCGGCAAAATGAATCCTGATGACATACCTGATATGAACGCCCAGGGGCGAGATAAATAGCAGGCCCACCCCAGCTCCCGTTTTCATGAGAGACCTGTCGAAATACATCGTCCACAGCTCTGCCTGAACCTGAGCCGGGGGAAGCTGGGAGTCTGTCCATTCCACGACGAAATCCACCAGGGCTTGTGACTTGATAGCTTTACGGGGCGCATAAGTGAGGGTCTCACTCATGAGCTCGACCGACCACTTAGCGATTCTTCCCGTGGCCTCCCGACTTTGAATGATCTCACCCAAGGGGAAGGACGAGACCACCGTGATAGGGTGGCCGAGGAAGTAGTGCTGCAGCTTGCGTCGGGCGAGGATTATGGCGTAGATTAGCTTCTGGATCTGTGGGTATTGTGCCTTGGTCTCCGAGAGCACCTCGCTGATGAAATAGACTGGCCTCTGGAATGGCAGCGCATGCCCCTCCTCCTGCCTCTCGACTACCACCGCCGCACTGACGACCTGGGTCGTCGAGGCAACGTACAGAAGCAGAGATTCTGCGGGTTGGGGTGGAACTAGGACCGGGGCAGAGGTTAGTGTTTTCTTCAAGTTATCGAGGGCTTCCTCGGCCTCGGGGGTCCAAGAGAAACGCTTGACTTTCTTCAGGAGTTGATATAGCGGCAACGCCTTTTCTCCCAACCTTGAGATAAAACGACTCAGCGCCGCTAAGCATCCGTGACTCTCTGCACGCACTTGACGTCTCGAATTGGCCCCATTCTTATGATGGCCGAGACTTTCTCGGGGTTAGCCTCGATGCTGCGCTGGTAAACGATGTAACCCAGGAGCATGCCTCGAGGCACACCGAAAACGCACTTCTCGGGGTTGAGCTTGATCTGGTTGGCGCGTAAGCAACTGAAAGCGATCTCGAGGTCCCAAATCAGGTCTCCTCGTTTCTTCGTCTTGACGACGATGTCGTCGACATAGGCCTCAACCGTCGACCCTATATGTTTGCCGAACACGTGGAGCATGCATCGCTGGTATGTAGCTCCCGCGTTTCGAAGCCCGAACGGCATGGTTACATAACAGTACATCCCAAAAGGCGTGATGAAAGATGTCGCGAGCTGGTCGGACTCTTTCATTTTTATTTGATGGTAACCAGAATATGCATCAAGGAAAGAAAGGGTTTCACACCCCGCAGTAGAATCAACAATTTGATCGATACGTGGTAATGGAAAAGGAACTTTCAGACATACTTTATTTAAACTCGTATAATCGACACACATCCTCATTTTCCCATTCTTTTTCTTAACTAGTACAGGATTTGCTAACCAGTCGGGATGGTGAACCTCCTTGATGAATCCAGCCGTCAAAAGCTTATGGATCTCATCGCCAATGATCTTGCGCTTCTCCTCGTCGAAGCGACGAAGCCGCTGCTTCACTGGCTTGGAACCGGCTCGAATTTCCAAGGAGTGCTCGGCGACTTCCCTCGGTATGCCTGACATGTCCGAAGGACTCCACGTAAACATATCGGCGTTTGCGCGGAGAAAGTTGACGAGCACGTCTTCCTATTTGGGGTCGAGGTCGGCGCTGATTGTCAGCACCTTGCCGTCGGGGTTGTTGTGGTCGAGCGGGATCTTCTTGGTCCCTTCTGCCGGCTCAAAACTGCCCGCGTGGCGCTTGGGCTCTGGAGCCTCAGTGGCCAGGGCCTCGAGCATCGAGGCGAGCTCGGTGGAACTGTCGATAGCTTCCCCATACTCGACGCATTCGATGTCGCATTCATACACGTGCTCGTAGGAGGAGCTGACGGTGATGACGCCCTTGGGCCCGGGCATCTTCAGCTTCAAGTATGTGTAGTTGGGGATAGCCATGAATTTCGCGTAGCCCGGGCGCCCGATGATGGCGTGGTACGTGCCTCGGAACCCCACCACCTCAAAGGTGAGGGTCTCCTTTCTGAAATTGGCTGCCGTGCCGAAACAGACTGGTAGGTCGATTCGACCTACTGGTAGCGCCTTCTTTCCCGGCACGACACCATGGAATCCGCCGGCGCTTGGATGGAGCTGCGCCCTGTCGATGCCGAGAAGGTCGAGGGTCTCGAGGTAGATGATGTTCAGGCTGCTGCCACCGTCCATCAGCACCTTTGAAAGCTTGGCGTTGACGATGATGGGGTCGACAACGAGCGGGTAGACGCCACGGGCGACTACCTTGTCGGGGTGGTCGTCTTGATCGAAAGTGATGGGGGTGCTCGACCAGCTGAGGTACTGGGGTACCGCCATCCTTGCCGCGAAGACTTCACGGCGTTCCCTCTTGCATTCCCTTGCGGTCAGCTGCATCGAGGGACCACCGTAGATCATGTAGCAGTCGTGGACGGCAGGGAAACCGTCGTCGTCTTTGCCATCCCCCTTGTCGCCGTTCTTCTCTTTCTTTGGGTCGTCACGGGCGTCCTTCTTGAACCCCAGGCCGTTGAAGTGGTTTTTCAGCATACGGCAGTCCTCGAGCTTGTGGTTTGCCCCTCCCTTGTGGTAAGGACATGGCTCTTTTAGCATCTTGTCGAAGATGGCCCCTTCTGGGGGCCCTCGAGGCCTTTTGCGCTCCATGGTGGCGACGAGATCGTCGTCGACGTCCTCCCGCTGGAATGGTCGGGTTTTCTTCTTCTTTTTGTTCTTCTTGGGTCCTCGACTGGGGCCCTCATCATCATCGGTGGGCGGCTTGCCTTTTCTTCCTTCACCGCTAAAGAAGGCGCCGACCGCTTCCTCCCCTGCTGCGTAGTTTGCCACTACGTCCATCAGCTCGTCGACGGTCTGAGGTCGATTCCGGCCTAACTCCCGCACCAAGTCTCGACTGGTAGTACCATAGACAAAGGCCAGGATGACGTCGTGGTCGGGGATGTGTGGCAGCTCGGTGCGCTGCTTCGAGAAGCGTTGAGCGTACTCTCGTAGGGTTTCTCCCGACTTCTGCTTGCATTTGCTGAGGTCCCACAAGTTGCCGGGTCGTATGTAGGTTCCTTTGAAGTTACCTTCGAACACCCTGACCGAATTGACCCAATCATAGATCTGGTTGGCCGGGAGCTCCTCGAGCCATCTGCGGGCGGTGTCGGAGAGGAAGAGTGGCAGCTGTCGGATGATGGCTCGATCGTCCCCTCGAGCGCCTCCCAGCTGACAGGCTAGCCTGAAATCTACTAGCCACAGCTCTGGCTTGGTCTCATCGTTGTATTTTGCAATGCTGGTAGGGGGTCGGAACGGGCTAGGCAGCGGCGTGCTGCAGATTGCCCTGCTGAACACCCGCGGGCCCGGTGGTTCTGGGGCCACCCGGTCCTCATCGCTGTCGTACCTCCCGCCGCGGTGGGCGCTGTAACCGCGCTCTTCTGCGTCCCCATACCGACGGCGATGATTCTCGTTGATGTTGCGTCGTGCGTCGTGTCGTCGTTGGTTGTCGACGGGGAGGACGAGCGTGGCCTTTTTCCCTTGAGGGGGCGGCTGTTGATGGACCAACACCTCCTTTTCATTGTGGGCCGGCTCATCACGATTTTCTGTGGCCGCTCCTCGACGTCGAGAGGCTGAGCTCTCAACCTGCTGAACTGCCGCCACTTGGAGCAGAGTCTGCACCTCGTCTCGAATGCGTCGCGCTTGGGAGTTTGACAGTTCGGGCATATTACGCAGCAGCATTGTCGCCGCCACGACGTTCTAGCCCGCTCGAGGGAAACGGCTGACAGGCTGCTCAGGCTCTCCGTCTCCGACGATCTGCTGGTGTACCTCTCGAGCCCGTCTACGGACACTTCCGCCAGGCGGGTAAGGTAGGTCCTGCTCAAGGATCTGCTCAAGCAGAACAAGGCACTCACGATCCTCGTCAAGCTTTGCCTTGAGCTCTCGTAGCTGCGCAATTTGCGCGGCTCTATCTTCTTGTGGAGCGGGGTCGTTTTGACCGTCATTCCCAGGCGTCCTGGGGTCTTCCCTTGCTGCAGGGGCTCAACCGCCAGCAACAGCGTCTTGTGTCTCATCGGTGGTTTCCACCACCCCGTCGATATGGAAGCACTCCCTAGTAGGGTCGTAACTGTCGGTCTCAGAGTCGGAGTCTGGCTTGGCGGCGTAGAAACATCCACGTCCCTCCTCCAGCAGCCGTTGCCTGAGTGAGGTGATCGCGTATCGCCCAGGCCCTAGGCGATGGAGGCCCCGTACCTGGGAGAAATCTGGCAGCTCGGACGTCCGTTGCTATACTCCAGGGTTGCGTGTGAGGACCATTGGTCTCTCCACGTACGTCTAGGCGTTTGGACATATCGCCCTGGCGAGCAACGCCGTGGCATTGTCCAGACCGAACGGCAACGCTCTTCTTGGGGCGAACAGCCCATGTGGAAGTAGCCTGGCGGTGGGAGAGAGCGCGCGGGGCGCGTCACCTCCTGTCGTCATGTGATCCTCGTGGCGTTGAGCCATCATACCCGTGGTTTCGGCGCGCGGGGCTATCGGCTCCTGCGCCACCTCCTGCCTGGCATGAACTGTCGGTCGTGACGACGCAGAAGGGCGATGGTGGTGCTATCCACGCCTCTTCTTGGGCGAGGAGGCGTGGTGGCGAGGACGCCTCAAGGCCCTCAACCGTGTTGGCGCAACGCGGGCTCCTCCCGGTCCTTTGATCGAGAGCAGGATCATGTCATAGCTGGAGCCACTAGACATGAACTCGAGACACCCAAACCAAATCACCGTGGAGCGCGGAATCGGTGAAGTGAGAGTGGCCATCTGGAAATTGGTGAAAAACACGCAGGACCCCTACCTGGCGCGCCAACTGTGGGTGTTTTCCCCCCAGGGGGTCACACCAACAAGTAAATTTGTATGTGTGCTCCCTTTTCTAGATGGTGATGCAAAAAAACATAAAGATTTATCCTGGTTCAGGCAAGAGAAGGCCCTACATCCAGCGGGGGGGAGAGTTTGTATTATTCTGCACCTAGGTGCTTGTACAGGGGCGAATACAAGCGTGGTAAGGATGGAGATGGAGAGAATTCGCTCTACTACGTGTGTGTGGTGCGGGGTGTTGTTGTATCGTCCCTCCTGTATCCGCTCCCAGGCCTCCCCTTTTATAGTTCCAAGGAGAGACCTAGGGTACATGCATAGGCGTCAAAGTAGGGGTCGATAGAGGCATGGCGTGCTGACCTACTCGAGGCCTCCGTACCGACGTGGTTTCGAGCCATCTTGTCCTGGTAGCTTGATGATGATTACACGTGCCCCGGTATCCCGCTCTGCGCGCCGTCCTAGGTTGGTTTATCTGTTGTATGCTTGTACGTCGCGGCAGCGTCTGCGTTGGAGTGGTTGAGGTGCTGTCACCCGTCGCCCAACTCTTCACCAGGAAGGAAATGTGCCTACTCGAGGGTCTGGTGCTGTATAATGCCTTGCCAGCCAGGGCGCTGACCTTAGACGTCTCGAGGGGGGTCTTGATTAGATGTTCCGACCCACTCCCTGCGTCCTGCCACGTTCTGGCTTGTTTGGTGGGGAAGGCTACAAAAAGAATGATGGGACGGGTGCCTGTTCCCTATCACGGTTCCCATGACCTGCGGGTTTTGTGAGAACGCGGCAGGCTCATTAAATGCCCTGGTTCCCGTGCCCGCGTCAGGCGGCGGGTGGCATCCTTGCGCTCAACGCCTTCCGATTCGCTCGAGCCTGTTTCCGTATTCGATGGTAGCCTGCGCTCGAGCTCTGATCGATTCGCAGGACACCCTTTCCGTCTTCGAGGCTGCGGTCGTCGAGGACCGTGCGCACAACTTGGTAGGGCGTCGAATTAGAGACCTCGATTTGTGTACGGATATTCTTGACATTGACATCAGTTGGGGTACCCCTTACTGATATCCTCGACAAGTCCAGAGGTTAGGGTTACAAACCTAGAAACTAATCCTTGTCGGTTACAATTGCCATAGATAATATGATATCAATTCCTATTCTAACCGATCAGGATCTTGCTTGATCTTCACGCCTTGTTTCCTTGTGTGAAACCCCAAGTAGATAGATCAAGCCGCAAGTTGTCTCATAATGGGCCAAACCTCCTGGCCCAAGTCTAGCCATAAGGGTATAGGGGTTTATCCCCCCACAGTATCCATGACATATATTATGAGTTCGATGAATATACATTATAGACAAACTTGTATTTTTAACAATTATGTGAATTGTTTGTGAAACTCTTTTACTTGTATAGATATTCTAAAGTTGTCCCTGATCAAAGTTTGTGTGAGGATACACATGAATATTAGATTAGCACATGTATTAGCTGATGACTTTGTTTCACAAGTCATAGACATAGATATGTCAAACTAATAATGTGGGCACATGTATGACATGGGGCTGGACTGACCCAACATGAGATGTTCTTATTATCTCTTTATACATCATGTATGTTATGTCCTTAGACTTGAGATTGTCATATGTTCTCAGGATGTGGAATGACCTACTTAGGGACTATTAAACGCTACTTCATAATAGGTAGTTATAAAGGTGGTCTTCGGGTTTGTTGGGAAACATGCTGTGAGACATAGATGATCAAGATTGAACTTGCCCCTCTCTATGTGAGAGAGATATCACTGGATCACTCAAGTGATTGGATCAACAAATGCATGGTCGTGCTTGGTTAAGTGTTAACCCACGAGTTGGACCAAATATCATGTGGCAAGGGAATAACATGTATGTGTATGTAGTGCTTTGTTTGATATGATCTTTGCGTGCGAATAGGAGTAGTCACACCTTGCTAGAGGCTGCTGTCAACTATTAGGTGAGTTGGAGTACTCGGCCCATGTCTATATGTATGTGAACCCATAGGGTCGCACGCTTAAGGGTCTGGAAGCTTAATTCGAGTTGGACCCAAATTAGACAAGGCTTAGGGTTTCTAATTGGGCCTCCGACTCGGGGCTGATTGGAGAACACCTATATAATAGAGGGAGGGGTGTGGCCAGGGTTAATCCCATGCCATTAGGCAACCACCACCATTCACCGACGCTCGTGCCTATTGCTCCTCGTGGACCTAGCAGTCCAGAGGCGCAACACTTCTTTCCTGCACGTGTGGGATACCTCAGAGGTGCTACATCTGTAGCACAAGGACAAACCAAAGGAGAGGGATTAGCATGGTGGATGACCACACAACTGCATGACACTGCTACTACACGCACGACTACATCGAGTCGCTTCCGCTGCACCTACGCGTCTAGTGGTAATCCCGTGATCTACAACTTGCAGTTGATCCTATTTTTATGAGTTCGAAATTTTTGTTTCCTAGCTAGTGTAGCGTCCTCATAATCCATCACCCTCCCCCCTTAAGGAAATCTTGTCCCGAGATTTTGAGTTACTAACCATTTCTTATGAAATTTTGGGTAAACTTCTATAGATAATCCTCAGTTTCCCAGGTGGCATCTCTGTCATCATGATGACTCCACACGACTTTGTAGGTTTTTACCACTCTGTTTCTGGTCACTCATACCTTGGTATCTACTATACTCACTGATTGCTCCTTGTACTCTAGGTCTACCATGATCTTGATACATCAGGGTTCAATCCTTTGTTCAGGTACCTTCAGACACTTCCTCAATTGGGACACGTGAAATACCGGAAAGATAGAACTTAACTCTTCAGGCAACTGTTTCTTGTAGGCTACAGGGCCTTTCCGTTCTACTACCTAATAAGGTCCCATGTATCTCGGTGCAAGCTTACTTCGAACCCTAAAGCGCTGAACTTTCTTCATTGGTGTAACCTTGAGGTACACATAATCACCTATAGTGAACTCAAGTGGCCTTCTCCTCTTATCAGCATAACTTTTTTGGCACGATTGTGAGGCTTTCATGTGTTGCTGGATGATTTGTACCTTTTTCTCACCTTCTTTCACAAAGTCGATGCCGTAGTATGTCCTCTCACTTGGTTCGACCCAGTTTAACGGTGTTCTACAATTTCGACCGTAAAGGGATTCGAACGGAGCCATCTTGATACTATCTTGATAGCTATTGTTGTCACAGAATTCAGCTAAAGGTAACCATGCCTTCCAAGAACCCTTTGAAGATAACACACAAGCTCTCAGCATGTCTTCTAGGACCTGATTAAGTCTCTCTGTTTGGCCTGAGGTTTGAGGATGATATGCTGTGCTCCTCACTAGGCTAGTGCCTAAACTCTTATGCATTCATTCCCAAAAATGATCGGTGAACTACAGACCCCTATCTGATATGATAGTTTTGGGAATACCATGCAACTTGACAATCTCTACAATGTATAGGTCAACATACTGTGGCGGTCTATACGCGTTTTTAACTGGTAGAAAATGAGCTGATTTGGTCAATCGATCAACAATGACCCAGATTGAGTCATTCCCTTTTCTTGTAGTTGGCAGTCCTATTATAAAATCCATGCTGATCTCTTCCCAGTTCCAAGCTGGAACTGATAGCGGTTGTAACAGTCCTGTCAACTTCATATGTATAGCCTTGACTTGATAACATGTGTCACATCAGGCCACGTAGGCTGCTATTTCCTTCTTCATTTTAGTCCACCAAAAGTGGGGTCTCAGGTCTTGATACATCTTGCCACTCCCTGGATGGATGGATAGCTTCGAAAGATGTGCTTTGTCCATAATCAGATTTTTTAGTTCTTGATTCTTAGGAACCACTAGTCTATTTTGAAACCAAAGTACCCCATGTTCGTCTACTTGGAACTGTGTCTTGGGGCCATCTTTGATCTTTTCCTTGATATGAAAAGTACCCTTGTCGGTTTCCAGACCCTCTATAACTTGGCTCTCAAGCGAACAACTGAGCTGTATGTCATATAGAAGTTTGGGATGCATCAGATTGAATCCATCCTCAAACAAAGGCTGGACTACATGATAGTGTGATTTGCGGCTCAAAGCATCTGCCACGACGTTGCCTTGCCTCGATGATAGCGTACTACAACGTCATAGTCCTTGAACAGCTCTAACCATTGTTGATGGTCCTTAAGTATCAAATTTAATTAACAAATAAACAAAGAAAAGGATCCAAATGAAATCAACATCTAGATTTAGGGTTTTATTTGACAGAATTCCATGAGTTTTGGTGTTTGTCTATTTCTGCAGGGGGTTATCAGGAAATACGGAAGAAAGGCCTACACGTCGGGATTACATAGAGATATCAACGTGCCACGCAATTATCTTACATCTAGAAGACTCTAGAAGCCACGGGAACGAAGCGGAGGTCGAACGGGGCTTGGCCCTGGGCGCCCGCCCACGTGACCAGGGCGCCCGCCCCCCTGCTGAGTCCAATCAGGACTCTATTTCGGTATCAATCTCCACCGACCTAAAGGATCAAGGATAACCATTCAATCAATGTCGGTTTGATCCAACGGCCCATATTCACTTGAAGGGACTATAAAACCAGACCCCCTGGCAACTGGAGGAGAGAGCCTCTCAACCCTAATTCATTATTCCTCAAGGGAGAAGAAGCCGCCGATCAAGATTAGAGCCACCACATTAATTAGACATCTAGATTAGCATAGCTACATAGGATTAGAACTAGAAGGAGTCAATCTTCGATTGGTTTCCGGATCTGTCAAGAGGATTCTTGGTAATTCTCTAATTGTTCATCTTTGTTCTTCAATATTATGAATATGACTTTGTTCTACTTCAATATATTGCTTATGACTTTGCTCTACTTGTTTATATTCAAGATTATATTATTCTTAGTTTATAATAGTTATATACTAGGCTTAGTTAGATTGGATCTATATACATGTTTAGGATCGTATAGCGTTTATCCATCGGATCCATGGGTAAATGATAGATATTGTGTAGGTGTGGTGCTTATACCGTATTTATCTACGATTGTACCCAATATGCCAGATCGTGGGGTAGTTCGTGATAGTGATAGCTTCTTTGATTCTTATATAGTCCCCCTCTCGTGTATTCGGCTGGCAGAGCAACATTATTACAGGGGAGTGATTGCTATGTTTCTCATATTCCTTGCTAATATCACTATGCATGGGCGTAGTCTTTTGTCACAATGATTGCTAAGTATACTTGCACTAACTATGATAATGCTAGACTTTATAGTTAAGAATAACTTAGGAAATATTCTTGTAGTTCGTTCTAATACCATGCTAATGACTTGCTACAATATCTAATTGAGGTGCTTATCATATTTATTATGTGGCTAAGTTATGCTGATCAGATTAATTATCTTTGTCACTATTCATTACTTTATATATCCTTTATGTGACACTTATCCCTGTATGAAAGAGTTAGATATATGTTCTCAATTATACATGCAATGATAGATACTCAATCTCATATTCCATTCTATAATCAACATTGATGATTGCTAATCCCTTCCAAGTGGTAAAAATATAAATAACGATACCTAGAATACTTCCTGGTTAAAATGCTACATCGATATTAATCTCTGTGCTTGTAGATCCCATTGATTATTTATTTAGAAGAGCAATTGCATATTTCAATACCGCGTCTCTCATGTCATGCTGGGGATGACAACTTGGCTTAAGTGGTATGAGGGATAGGTTTGGCATTTTTAACACCGTTACTAGAATTAGAAAACTGTCTACTTTTGGTAATTATGTTAAGAATACCCAACAAGCATTTTTGGCGCCGTTGCCGGGGAAGGTTGATTACTAATTAGGAATGAATATAGGATTTTGAGTTATCATTCGCATCACTAATGTGATTGAGCTTATCAATTCTCTCATACAGTTTTACCCCGATATTTTCCTATTTTATCTTATGCAGGGTAATGTATGAATAGAAGACATCTTCTAGGAAATTTTGTTGACAATCCCAAAGCATTATTCAGAAAAACTAGAGCCAAGCTCAAGAAGAGATCATCAACACTTTAGCAAGAAGCTTCATCCAATCAAGAAGATCACCGGAACTTGTCTTCAGAGTTCAAAGCCATGGCGAACAAATTGATCTGCGAGTTCTCAGCTCCCACTACGGACAACATCCGCACTGGACCTGCTGCAAAGATCGACGGCAACTTTGAGCACAAGCCTGGACTTATCAACATGGTGCAATCCAACCAGTTCTGTGGGAAGGAACACGAAGATGCTAGTGCTCATCTCCAACACTTCCTGGAGATTTGCAGCACATTCACCATATCAGGAGTCCCCAGAGATGCTATACTACCTCACCTCTTCCCATTCTCACTGTTAGGAAGAGCGAAGCAGTGGTTCTACGCTACAAAGGAGAAGAATACTACGTGGGCACTCTGCTCCATGAACTTTCTGGCTAAGTTCTTTCCCATGGGCAAGACCAATGCTCTCCATGGGAAAATTACAAGTTTTCAGCAACAACATGATGAATCTGTTCCAGAAGCATGGGAGCGCTTCCAAGACTACATCCTAGAATGTCCCCATCATGGAATGGAGAGTTGGCTACTAATGCAGACGTTTTATCATGGGCTCGGCAACAGTGCCCGAGAAACCATGGATGCTGCAGCTGGAGGAGCATTCCTATCACTCACCATACCACAAGCCACAGCTCTTGTGGAGAAGATGGCGTCCAACCAAGGCTGGAATGAAGAGAGGACCCAGACACGCAAGAGAGGTGGAGGTATGCATCAGCTCAAGGAGGTAGACATGCTGTCTACAAAGCTAGATCTGCTCATGAAGAAGCTCGAAGATAGTGCTGGAGATAAGAAAGAAGTTATGCACATCTACGACTCTCACATGACTTGTGAGGAGTGTGGGGATACTGGACACTCAGGCAATCATTGCCCTGAGATACTTGAGGATGTGAACTATATCAACAATAACAACAACAACTACTACAATAGTCCTCAACAAAATCAAGGTTGGAATCAACAGAGGCCTAGCTACTCAAGTAATTATCAAGGTAACAATTCTTACAACAATAATAATAATTTTCCACCTCTGAGAGAGTTAGTGTCTAATCAAGGAAAGCTAATGGATAATCTATCTAAGAAATTGGCATCTAATGATAAAATGCTAGAAAATATAAATAATAGAATGGATAATTTCTCTTCTGCCATCAAGAATCAAATTAGCTTTAATAAAATAATTGAATCTTAGTTAAATCAAATAGCTGCTGCTGTTCCTACTACTAACCCCGGTATACCATCACAACCAGAAGGATTAGAATCTGCAAATCTTGTAGACATGTTTGATGTAGGTAACTACTGGAGTAACCCCGTCACTGAAGTTACTACTGACCTTCTGCCGGTCAAGAGAGGCGATCTAGGACGCCCCGTCATCCCAATCTCCATCGACATGGTGGACTTCCCAGAAGCACTCTGCGACTTTGGCTCCAGCGTCAACATTATGCCCAGGGTACTCTATGAAAAAATCTTTACATATCCTTTATTAGAAACAACCATGTGTTTGCAGTTTGCAGATCAGACAATAAGTTTTCCAAAAGGAATATTGAGGAACCTTTGTGTCCGATTTGGTACCTTGTACGCCCCAGGAGACTTCGTGGTGATAGAGACCGGTAATGATGAGAGGGCACCCATCATCTTAGGGAGGCCATTCCTGAACACCTCGGGAGCTGTTATCTACGCTAGTGCTGCCAAGATCAGTTTCTACATCAAAGGGAGGAAGAAGACATTTTCCTTCAAGAACAATACTACAAAAATCCCAGAGAAATCCTGACATGAACCAAGGAAGAGGACCAACCGGAGGAATAGGAACAAGCAAGTGTGGACCGAGTCAGCTAAGATGGTCACTGCAGTTCATGGAGGTCAAGATTGTTGACTTAAGTCACCGTTTCTGACCAAGAAGGATGACCCAGGAATGCCAAGCATTTATTGCTCCATAAATGGATACAACTTCTACAAGACAACTTGCGACACCGGATCGGGCGTCAACATAATGGCCGCAGTCACCTATTGGCTCTTGTTCGGAACCATGCCCCTAAAACCAACATATATTCAGCTCCAGATGGCAGATCAGACATTTCGAGAGGTTAAAGGGACAGTAACTGATGTCCCTATCAAAATAGACGATCATTTTGTCTACACAGACTTTCAGGTTATTGACATGGGAGAAGACGAATACGATCCACCCATCATCCTTGGAAGACCGTTCCTCAGCACCGTTCAAGCAATCATCTACATTGGAACTGGAGAAGTCCATACGCACTTCCCCTCAGAGAAAGGTACGCCGCTATTTTACTGACCCTAACTATATCGTTGAAGACTCTAAGCAGGTCAGAAAACGACGCAACTGCAACCAGAGGAGGCAGATCATCAAGGACGGATGGGCAGACTATAAAGGAGAAGTGGTAAGGTCTGAAGACATACAGTTTAAACAGAATTATCCAGAGGAGACCGTAGCACCGAGTCAGGTGTGGAAAGAGAAGATAACTATACATGAAGAGGAGGTGCTGCCGGAAGCACTGACTACGCCACCCAACGAATCCTAGGACAACTGAGAAAACGGAGAGTCCCGTTCGGAGGACTTAAAAACACTGAACGCCTTACCAAGAGGTAAACTTGGTAGTTATCCTTTTCCTTTCAATTATTTCAAATCATTTACTTAGTTAATTATGTTCATACTATCTGAAAGGTCCTAATATGGCTAGAGGGGGGGTGAATAGCCTATTTAAAAATCTACAAACTCACCAGAGCAAGAGGTTAGTAAATAACAAAGCGAAGCTTTTTGCTCTAGCTCTAAGGGGTGTTTGCAAGCCACCTATCCAACAATTCTAGTTGATATTATCACTAGGCACACAAGAGCTATGTCTCTACTTACACTAGAGAGCTACCTAAAGTTTCTATACAAGTATGTAAGCTACTTTAGTTTGCAAGAAAGTAAGAGAGAAGGTTTGATCTTTATACCACCACGTAGAGGGGATGAACCAATCAATAATATGAAGTCCAAACACCGGGAGAAATCCAAAGTACAATCACAATGGAGACACACAATTTTTCTCCCGAGGTTCACGTGCTTGCCGGCACGCTACGTCCCCGTTGTGTCGACCAACACTTGGTGGTTCGGTGGCTAAGAGGTGTAGCACGAACCTCATCCTCACTAGGACACCACAAGAACCTACCCACAAGTGAGGTAGCTCAATGACACGAGCAATCCACTAGAGTTACCTTTCGGCTCTCCGCCGGGGAAGGTACAAGACCCCTCACAATCACCGGGAGATGGCCACGAACAATCACCAACTCGTGCCAATCCTTCTCCGCTGCTCCAAGCCGTCTAGGTGGCGGCAACCACCAAGAGTAACAAGAAAACCGCAGCTAGAACGATCCCCAAGTGCCACTAGATGCAATCACTCAAGCAAATGCACTTGGAATCACTCCCAATCTCACAAAGATGTTTAATCTATGAAGGAGATGAGTGGGAGGTGTTTGCTTAGGCTCATAAGGATGTCAAGTATGTTAGAATGCCAAGAGAGTCAGCCCTAAGCCGGCCAAACACGTATTTATAGCCCCTCAAACAAATAGAGCCGTTGGCTCTTTCACTGGGCGAAAAACGGGGTCACCGGACGCTCTTAAAGGGGCACCGGACGCTCAACACCAGCGTCCGGTGCTCCAACGTCAGCCGCGTGTCAGAGTCTAACGGTAACCTGCAGAGCACCGGACGCTGAGCAGGTTGGCACCGGACGCGTCCGGTGCACACCGGACTCATGCGCAGAGAGCTCCGCAAACTCGCAGGGTCACCGGACGCAAGCCACCGGACGCACCCTGAGCGTCCGGTGCTCACCGGACTCAAGCGCAGAGAGGTTTGCAAAACCTCCTAACACCGGACGCACTCCACTAGACGCTTCAAGCTGCGTCCGGTGCCTATCGTCCGGTGCCTAACCCTAACCGAGTCAGGCTGCCTGCTCACCGGACGCACAGGAACAGCGTCCGGTGCTTCTGAGTCAGCATCCGGTGAGTGTTCCTCAGCGAGGAACCCATCCTCTCTCTACCTTTCAAACTTCACCTTCTTCTCAAAGTGTGCCAACACCACAATGTGTAAACCAACAAGTGCATGTGTGTTAGCATTTTCACAATCATTTTCTTCAAAGGAGATAAGTTAGCTCACTAGGTTCTAAATGCATGCACATGAACAATGACACCTAGTGGCACTTGATAACCGCTTAGCCAAAGAATTCCCCTCTTTATAGTACGGCTATCTATCCTAAATGTGATCACACCCTCTATGGTGTCTTGATCACCAAAACAAAAACCCTAAGCAATACCTTTGCCTTGATCTCCATAGGGTTTTGTTTTTCTCTTTCTTCTTTTCCAAGTTGAGCACTTGATCATCTTGTGGTCATCACCATCATCACCATGATCATCACTTGCTCCATCACTTGGCATGTACCAACCTTATTAAGTCTACACACACTTAGCATAGAGGTTAGTACTAGGGTTTCATCAATTATCCAAAACCAAACTAGGGCTTTCAATCTCCCCCTTTTTGGTAATTGATGACAACCCTTTTTACAAAGATTTTCAATAAAATTTTCTTGGATTCATGTTGCTTGCCCAAGTATTTTACCATGTGCAAAGATTATGGACAAGTTTCATAAATCCAAATTGGTAGCAATTGCTCCCCCTACATATGTGCTAAGAGTTTGGATTTAAAAGCTTGCACATATGCTTGAATAGGAAATATAGGAGTCAATTTCTACCAAATGATGCTAAGGTGTAAAGAATGGACCTTTGAAGCGTGATACCAATCGGAGTTGCCAATATACACCATCCTTAGCACCATTAGTGACTAGACATTCACAAAACTAGAACACCTCGTGAGATCAACATTATAAACAAGGTTCTAGTACCACTTGTGAAACAACTAAAAGATCTAGTTACACTACCTATGCATGCTAGTTCTTCATTTCATCAATCAAACCTACAACTAGCATACACCACACAAGCAAGGCATTGGAGAGAAAGCTTCTAAAGCTAATGCAAATGCAAGCATACATATGTGATGCACATTCAAGTGCAACATACAAGTTTATGAGCTTGCTCCCCCTACTTGTGTGCTTCAAAATTTTAATTGATCCCCTTCTTTTATCATGTTACTTCCTATCTTTGTATTTCCTTTGTAATTTCTCCCCCTTTGTCATCAATGACCACAAAAGGTGAGCTCAAATTTTAAATAGGGTAGTGTGAAACCATGTGAAGTGAGATCATTTTATCAAATTGGTCCAATCTAGATTACTTGCCTAAGATATTTAACTCGGTTTGATCCAAGGACAAGCTTCTTCACACCTCCAAATAAGGGTTATCTTGTACCATGTTGAGTTAAACACTTATAGCTCATATTCTAGATCAAACACTAGGATTGCAAGCCCACAAACATGTCATATGCTACCACTAGATCAAGTCAAGCATAAAAGCAATAGTGGTACCATACAAGCATCAAATTCGTTTGATTTTCATGAATGATCCTAAGACATGTAAGGAATGACTAGATGCACTACACAAGTCCTTAGCATAGGATGGATGACATGTCAAACAATTATACCTTGGTTTGTGTTGATGCAAAACTGATCTGCAAACACAAAGGGCTAATACCCGATTCAAACGTTAAGGCGCGCCAGCCGATTTGACCTTGCTATCGGCAAAGGTGACAACTCGAATACTTTAGTCCTGACAACAGCGATGCGCCCGGATGTCACGGCTAAGAGGTACTCACGCGGAACTTGAGAACACGCCGAGCTTAAGTCGACGAATTCCTAAGAACTCGTAACAAAAGGAAAAAGTATGACGAAGTCGTCGAAAAGTAAATGCTGGAATATGAGTAAAAACGTGTGTTTGATTGATTTATTGATTATTACAAGGCCCTAGGGTCTATATTTATACCCTGCTCAAAGAGCTACAACCAGACACGATTAGAATTCGAATTCCAAATTACACGGAATCCGTATACAAAACGATGCAAATAATTAAGGAAATAACAAAACTATCCCTCGTGACAAACCGAAACTCCTCCACATAACGACCGGCAGCTTCCAGACTCCTCCTTTGCATCATCGGCAGATCCTTTGCCATAGTCATCGGCAGACTTTCTTATCTAGCCATCGGCACCATATTACTGCCTGTGGACTTAGTCACATTCAACTTCTCCCTCATCGGCAACCATCCTCATCGGCAACCCGCTTTGTAAACATCGTACTGCCACCTTATCCTGCCATCCTAGACACGCGCCCAAAAACGGTGTCAACACATGCCCCCCAGTTTCGGAGTATAAAACTATTAATGCTCCGAAATTCTCTGCAGTAATGATGCTTCCTCCCGCAATTAATGCTCCTAATCTGGTAACCGACAACCTCAATCTGGACAACTCTGATCCTAATCCTCCGCAGATTCCTCGAAATCCCCAACTTCCTAAACGGGCATCTTTCTCAGTCGTACATCGGCAACAATACCGTTACAAAGATCTGCCGATGTTCTGACCAGGATATTCGCAAAAACGGCTACTTCCCCTCTATCCGCCCATCGGCAATATGACCGTTATAGAATATCGCCGATGGACTGACCAGGAGATCTCGCACAGTAAAATATCTTCAGATAATGACCGCTACCCGTCAAATCACCTGCACAATCCCTAGATTACCGTGCGAACAGTTACCATATCCACCTAAGTACCCTCGAATTTCTCGGATGCGGCAAAGAGATAAGTCGGATTTGCCCTTGCCCATCTTGTCCTATAAATAGTTCCTTCTTGGGTACTCCTTCCCCATCACACCATTCTACTACCCAACTTTACTTTTCCAGCGGCGGCGCCACCAAAAACTCCTAAGGTCTCCGACAAGTACCCCTCTTCATCAACTCCGGCGCCTTCACACGCTTCCTTCGCAGCAAGATGGCCGTCGGGTTCGTCGTCCCTGAGGTCAAATCTCCACCCCGTCTTCTGTATTTTTCTTCATATCCCTGTTCACTCGCAATTCATTTTACTGAACATCTTCCTTTTCTTTCCTCTTTGTATTTCTTTTTACGCCCAAAATCACTAGGAATTGTCCAACAAAATTGTCATCCCCACCGATCAACTACACCTTCAATGCCTCGGCCCTCTAGGGGACCCAGATCCAACTGACCTTATCAACGCAGAAACCAACAGGATCCCCTTCAGAGCCGAAAATTTTTCCTTAGATCTGTGGAAGGACACCTTCCGCTCTTGGCCCAGCCCAACTGTAGGGTGGAAAGACTGGTTCTTGAGGGTCAGCAACTCTAATGAAGTTCAGTGGGGTGAAAGGAATCTAGCCCAATGCATTAGATTGTCCATTACCGATATGCATAGGAACGAGTCACTACTGATAGCTGCATCCTACTTTTGGTCAGACACCCTCAATGCTTTTGCCTTTGGCCACGGCCCTGCTTATCCTACTCTTGCCGATGTAGCCATGCTTACTGGTCTAGATATATCTTCTGCCGATAGCACCCACTTTTTTGATACTGCCCCTAGTGCCAAAGTGGAGACTCGCGCTATCGGCGGTTGGTCGGGGTACATTCAGAAGTACCGTGGGAAAGGATCTGTCACCATAAAGGAACAAACCACCTTTCTGAACATGTGGCTGGACAAGTTTGTATTCTATGGTCGATCGGCAGGACCGACTTCTGTCTACCTATCGGCAGCAGAAAGACTGGCTAACGGTGGCCGATTCCCTCTCGGCCGATACTTGCTTGGCGCTGCTTACCACCTTCTCCATCAAGTAGCCCAGAAACTTCTGCTCGGCCAATCCATTGGCAACTTGGGAGGCCCCTGGTGGTTTGTCAACATGTGGCTCAATCTGCATCTGCACAAGCGTCTCAACTTCAACCTGTTCACACAGCGTTTCCCAAGAGATATAGCTGAAAACTATGTATTGGGTGAAGAGGAATCGGCAACACGCGCCCCCTTGAACTTTGGCGAAGCTGTCATAGTTCTGCCTGGTTCAGGGGGTAATCCAGATCAGATCGGCCGATTCTTCCAGACTCTGTATGAGGGTTTGACCAGAGACGAACGACCATGGTTGGCTTATGATGACCCAGATAGCATGCTCCCTCTGACCTTCAATCCATTTGATGAAGCTCTCGACAGGGACAATGAGGTGATGATGGCAATTGTGACTCCCAGAATCATTCCAGTGAATTTCTTTGGTAGCACAAAAACCTCCCCTCAAACTTACGAATTTTACCATCCATCGGCATTAGCTCGCCAGTTAGCTTTCGGCCAGTTGCTGATTGCACTTCCTTACGCCGATGTGATAAAACCCAGAGAAACTATCAACAACCTTCTTGAGTGGACTCGAGCAGCCCAACTACCACCAAACGCCGATATAGATGTAAATCTGTCAGAATGGGTTCCGGCTACTTTTATCACTCAGGCATACAAGTTATGGTGGGCAGAATGGAAAGAGCATCTATTCTGCAGATCGGCACTTTCATACCGCGGCATGATTGACTCCGAATACGAAGTTCCCGATGACACTGTAAGTAACTCAAACCAACGTTTCATTTTCTCAATATTACCCCCATCGGCAGCTTAGCCTTGTATTCCTTTTGCAGGTTGACAATATTCCTCCATTGGTTAGCAGGAGTGGCAGGCCGATCGACTTGTTTCCATCAGGCCCGATTTCCTCAATCGGCCACAATGCTCCCACTCTAGCTTCCATCGTGCATCGGGGTGTACGCCTCAGGAAAGTCACCACCAGAAGAACTCAGACATCACCAACGGTTGCTGCTCCCACTCTTGCGCGGGCTTTCAAGGCAATCTGTCAAATCTTTTCCTTTATGCTGACTACCTTTATATCGGCTATATTTATGCTTATAAACTCTTGTTCATTATTGCAGCAAACCGGCGCATCGGCGAAAGCCAGGTGTGAGAGTACCGATGCCCCCCAGTCTAGCCAACCCAAGAGAAAGGGCACCACGGGTGCTAAGACTGGAATAAAGCGCCAGAAGGTAGCAACTCCCCCTCCTCCTCCGGTATCTCCAATTCCGGTGGAGTCTTCTCCTTCTTCTCCAGAAGCCCAGCCACAGCAAGCACCATCTCCCCCACCTATGCAGGAAGCACCACAGATAGAAGAACCCCAACAGGAAGGATCTCAAACATAAGATACATCAGCTGACACGGGCGAACAAACAACTGGCCCGGTGGGTCCAGTAATACCATCAGCAGTTCTCCCGATTCAGACAATCGTTGTCCCTCCTCCAGGTAACATACTTTAACAATATCGCTACCGATGAACTTATTCTTATCTAGCCTCATAACTCCTTTTGTCTTCTTTCAGTTGATATCGTTCCATCGGCAATCTCAGCCGATCAACCTGTAGCTCCATCGGCATCTTTGGCCGATCAGCCTGCAGCTCCGTCAGCACTTCTCAGTCAAGGACAAGAGATCGCCTTGAAGCAAGTAAGTCACCGTTTACCGTTAGCACTATTTGCCGATTCTCTAAGTATGAGCTAATTTTGCTTTCCCTCCCAGGAACAAGATTCTCCTGATAGCCTGTTCTCCTTCGCCATTGATCTCTCTGAAGAAGAAGGTGAAGAAGCAAGCACTTCTCAGACGGTCGGCATCACATCGGCAGAGGTCAGGGTCAGGCTGGAAGAATTATCAGCTCTTCTTCACCAGGACACAGCGCAATTGGTTGATGATTCCGACCCTACCAAGACCCTGTTCAGAACTCTCAGAGGCCAAATCCCAGCCGATGTTGAAGAAATCCTGTTCCAAGCCGCTCATCTGGAGAGTCGCCAGCTGCAGTACCAAAGAGCTTCTCGGCGGCTTGCCGATAGAGCCGCTCAGACTCAACTCTCCGATGAAATGAGGAAAGAGAAGCTTTTGACCGATGAGAAGCACAAGAACATCGGTATCCTGAGATCTTCTGGAGACGCGCTGAAGCAGAAGATATCCGATCTATCGGCAAGAAAAGAGTCCCTGTTGGCGGAGCTCAAGGAAGTAGAGAACGCTCTGTCCCAAGCCCAACAGGAAGAGAGCCAATTGCCAGAGACCATCAGGCTTCTTGAGCGCGAGCGAAATGCTCATGGTCGCAAAGCACTCCAACTGAAGAAGAAGCTGAAGCCGATAGAAGGTTCTGCCGATGATGACATCAAGGAGATAGAAGCAGCCAACCAAATTCGGCTACGCGCTATATCGGCAATCCAGACGCTGCTTAACACATAGAGTTTCCATCGGCATTGTATCTGCGCTTTCCTACTTCTTCAGCTTTTAGTCTAGCCGATAGGACTGTTATCGGCGCCTAAACTTTTGAAACACCAAGTCTTGTCCCCAAGCATTTGGATCCAGCCGATAGGAGTGTTATCGGCACCTAAACTTCTATGCATCGACCCATATACTGGGGTAGTACTTCTTTAAATATTTGCCGTTTAATGCTCTGGGAAATTCAATTCCTTCGAGGGTTTCTAGAATGTAGGCATTACCAGGAACCGATCGACTTATCCGATAAGGACCCTCCCAATTAGGAGACCACTTTCCAAACTTCGAACTTTTGGTCCCAATTGGTAAAATTAATTTCCATACCAAATCCTCATCGGCAAACTCTTTAGCCTTCACTTTCTTATCATACCATCTAGCAACTCTCTTCTTATTTTCTTCTATACTCATTAAAGCTTTTAACCGATGCCCTGCTAGATCGTCCAATTCATCGGTCATCAAAGTGGCATAACCATCGGAAGTTAATTGATCTTGAAAAGATAATCGCCTAGATCCAGCCTTAATTTCCCAAGGCAACACTGCATCATGTCCATACACCAATTGATAGGGTGATACCTTGGTCGATCCATGACAAGCCATCCGATAAGACCACAATGCTTCATTTAATAATGTATGCCACCGCTTAGGATTTTCTTCAATCTTTCGTTTAATAAGCTTGATAATTCCTTTGTTAGACGCTTCGGCCTGCCCATTGGCTTGAGCATAATAAGGAGAAGAATTCAACACTTTAATTCCCATACCGATTGCGAATTCATCGAACTCCCCCGATGTGAACATGGTGCCCTGATCGGTAGTAATCGTTTGGGGAATCCCAAATCGGTAAATAATATGCTCCTTCACAAAATCAATCATATTGGCCGATGTGACTTTCTTCAAAGGAATAGCTTCAACCCACTTAGTGAAATAGTCAGTGGCAACTAGAATGAACTTATGCCCTTTGCTAGATGGTGGATAAATCTGGCCGATCAGATCGATGGCCCATCCCCGGAACGGCCAAGGCTTTATTATAGGATTCATAGCCGATGCGGGTGCTCTCTGGATATTACCAAACTTTTGACAACCTTGACATCCCTTGAAATATTTAAAACAATCTTCAAGTATGGTTGGCCAAAAATATCCATTCCTTCGAATCATCCACTTCATCTTAAAAGCTGACTGATGCGCTCCACACACTCCTTCATGGATCTCCCCCATCAAACTTCTAGCTTCATCATCACCCAAGCATCGGAGAAGAATTCCGTCGATAGTTCGATAATACAATTCATTTTCAAGGAGCACATACTTGGTTGCTTGAAATTGAACCCGTCTTTCAGCTTTTTTGGATGGATCTTTTAGATAATCAATAATTTCTTTCCTCCAATCACCGGCACCGACTGCCGATGTCGCATTAATCATTGGCTGATATCCCGAGGCATGCTGAGCTAACCGATTAGCGTCTTCATTATGCAATCGGGGAACATGCTCCAATCGGAAATCCTTGAATTCCTTTAACAATTGCATACTTCTCTCGAAATAAGTTATGAGAACTTCACTTCGGCATTCATAGCTTCCGGCCAATTGATTTATAACCAACATAGAATCCCCGAATATTTCAACAGCATCAGCACGAACTTCTCTTAACAACTCCAATCCCTTGATCAGAGCTTGATACTCAGCCTGATTATTTGTTGATGTGGCAACAATCGGCAAGGAAAACTCATACTTCCTCCCCTTAGGGGAATCTAATACAATGCCGATTCCTGCCCCCCGGTCACAGGTAGATCCATCAAAGAAGAGCGTCCAGGGTACAATTTCCAAGGTTTCCACTAGACCGCAATGCTGAGTCACAAAATCGGCCATAATCTGCCCTTTGACTGCCTTAGCCGATTCGTAACGCAAATCGAACTCCGACAGCGCTAAAATCCATTTACCGATCCTACCACTCATAATTGGCATAGATAGCATGTATCGGACCACGTCATCTTTGCAAACAACAGTGCATTCGGCCGATAACAGGTAATGTCTCAGCTTGATACATGAAAAATATAAGCATAAGCATAGTTTCTCAATGGCCGAATACCTGGTTTCAGCATCAATCAACCTCCTACTCAAATAATAAATTACCCTTTCTTTCCCTTCAAATTCTTGAACTAAAGCTGAACCGATAACCGATCCATCGGTAGATAAATACAATCTGAAGGGCTTCCCTTGTTGAGGTGGAACTAGAACTGGAGGATTTACTAGATACTTCTTGATTTCATCCAGAGCCAACTGCTGTTCTTCTCCCCAAATAAACTCTTGATCGGCTTTCAATTTAAGAAGAGGACTGAAAGCACGAATCCTACCAGACAAATTCGATATAAATCTCCTGATAAAATTTACCTTGCCGATCAAGGATTGGAGCTCGGTTTTGTTGGTAGGGGCCACTATTTTATTGATGGCATCAATAGATCTTCGACTAATTTCAATACCCCTCTGATGTACCATGAAACCAAGAAACTGCCCTGCCGATACACCAAATGCACACTTGTTGGGATTCATCTTCAATCCATGCTTCCTTGTGCACTCTAACACTTTTTGTAAATCGGCAAGATGCTTTGAGAAATCTGCAGACTTAACCACCACATCATCAATATAAATCTCTACGAGCTTGCCGATGAACTCATGAAATATAAAATTCATAGCCCTTTGATAAGTAGCACCAGCATTCTTCAACCCAAAAGTCATGACTATCCATTCAAATAGCCCAACATGACCGGGACACCTGAATGCGGTTTTTGGAATATCTTCCTCCACCATGAATATTTGATTGTAACCTGCATTACCATCCATGAAGCTGATGACCTGATGACCAGCCGCAGCATCAACCAATAGATCGGCGACAGGCATTGGGTATCCATCCATCGGCGTAGCTTTATTGAGATTCCTGAAATCAATGCACACCCGAAGCTTCCCGTTCTTCTTGTAAACCGGAACAACATTGGAAATCCACTCGGCATACCGACACTGCCGAATAAACTTGGCTTCAATAAGTTTGGTGATTTCGGCCTTAATATCAGGTAGAATGTTAGGATTGCATCGGCGGGCTGGTTGCTGATGTGGCCGAAATCCAGACTTGATGGGTAACCGATGTTCAACAATTGATCGGTCTAAACCAGGCATCTCGGTATAATCCCAAGCAAAGCAATCTTTATATTCCTTTAACAAACTAGTCAATTGTTGCTTACTCTCAGGATCTAATTTAGCACTAATAAAAGTAGGCCTAGGCTTATCACCACTACCTATATCTATTTCTACCAAATCATCGGCCGATGTGAATCCCTGGCCTAATTTTCCATCATCGGCGAATCTATCCATTAAAAACCGTCGTCAGAACCGACTGCTTGGATCGGTGGAATCTCATAATCGGCAACTTTGAGAAAATCTTTCTCCCAAACTTCTCCTGAAATGCACCTGGTCCTTTCGTAAGTATCCGCTTCTGCCGATGCGATAACATAAGAAGAATCTCCTGGGACAATCTCAATCTTGTCACCTACCCACTGGACCAAGCATTGATGCATTGTAGATGGGATACAACAATTGGCATGAATCCAATCTCTTCCCAATAATAAGTTGTAAGCACCTTTTCCGCTGATCACGAAAAAGGTTGTCGGCAAGGTTTTGCTGCCGATGGTCAACTCTGCACATATCGCCCCCTTGACTGGAGACACGTTTCCTTCAAAGTCTTTGAGCATCATATCGGTCTTGGTCAAATCTTGATCCCCTTTCCCAAGCTTCCGATATACTGCATACAACATAATATTAATAGCAGCTCCACCATCAACTAGGATCTTGGTCATTGGCAGCCCATCAACCCTTCCTTTGAAGAACAGAGCTTTAAGATGCTGCCTCTCGTCATCGGCAGGTTTCTCAAAGATAGCCGTCATCGGATCCAGAGCCAACTGAGCTATCTGATCAGAAAATTCCTACTCATCATCACTGGCTGGTGCAAGAAACTCCATCGGCAACATGAAGACCATGTTGACGCCTGCCGATGGACCTTCCCTCTTAGTGTCTGACGGCTGCCGACTTCCAGAGTTCTCTCCCTTGTTTAGCTCTTCTTGCCTTTCACATTGCAATCTCCTTTTCTGTGTCTTGGTTAATCCTCCAGGGCACCATGGAGGAAGTGGCCTTTGCCTTGCCGTCGGGCGTTGGTTCTCCCTTGACTCCATACGATGCGTGTTAGCATCCCTGCAAAATATGAATTCATCGGGAACCCGCGCATCAGCCATTCCCTCGAGCTCTTCTTGGTTCCTAGGAAAATACTGGACACGGTCACTAAGTCTGTCGTGCCCGCTATATCTGCCCCCCAGCCGGTCATGAACTGACACCCTTCCTCTGATCGGCCCATTAAATCGCCGTTCATCATTATGATAATGCCGATCGATCCTATCGTACCGATCATAACCGTTGCACTCAGGGCAGTCTCTGACAGTAGGAAGCTTGATATTTTCCTCCCAACAATGGATGAAGAATGGACAATTCCAATGATCCCTGTGCCGATTCCACTCCTGTCGGCGTCTTTCTTCTTCCCGTCGATAATCTTCCTGCTGGCGCCGATACCGATCTTCCCGTTGTTGCCATTTTTCTCGAGGCCTTCTATGAGTTATGATGATACCAGATCGAGGAAGCCTTCCTGAGCTAGTTCCTTCCTGGACCAAGCCCTTACTTCTTGCATCGGCAGTAGTAACTTGATGCTGAGGATCTACCGATGCACTCTTCTCAGCTGTCTCCGATGTTAAGACCTTAGCCTTCCCCTTAGCATCCAACATGTTTGTCGGGAAAGGATGTTGGTCTATCTTCATCGGCTTCTGGGCTTTGGAACTGTCAAACTTGATTCTCCCTGACTCTATAGCCGATTGCAGCTGCTGTCTGAATACTTTGCACTCGTTGGTGTCATGGGAAGTTGCATTATGCCACTTGCAATATCTCATCCTCTTCAACTCTTCTGCCGATGGGATCACATGGTTAGGTGACAGTTTGATCTGACCTTCTTGAAGTAGAAAGTCAAATATCCTATCAGCCTTAGCGGTGTCAAAAGCAAACTTCTCTGGTTCCTTCTGCCCAAAAGGACAAGACATCGGCTTCTTGTTTTTTACCCACTCTGCCAAACCGATTACTGGTTCTTCATCAGAATCTGAGCTTGTTGCTTCATCGACAAATGACACTTTCTTATTCCATGCTCTCTTAGGCTCAAAAGGTTTGATGTCTTGATCAGAAATCCTCTGCACCAAATGACTTAAACTTTCGAACTCCTGAGAGGCATACTTATCCCTGATATGTGGCAACAAACCCTGGAAAGCCAAATCGGCTAGCTGCCGATCATCCAGAACCAGGCTATAGCATTTATTCTTGACCTCTCGTATCCTCTGCACAAATCCCTCAACCGACTCATCATTACGTTGTCTCAACTTGACCAAGTCGGTGATCTTCTTCTCATGAACCCCCGAGAAGAAGTATTTGTGGAATTGCTTCTCTAGATCGGCCCAAGTAATTACTGAGTTGGGAGGTAACGATATGAACCAAGTAAAGGCCGATCCAGACAATGATGATGAAAATAGACGAACCCTCAATTCGTCCCTGTTACCAGACTCTCCACATTGAATAATGAACCTGTTGACATGCTCCATGGTTGACGTGTTGTCCTGTCTGGAAAACTTTGTAAAATCCGGTACCTTGTACCGATGTGGAAGCGGGATCAAATCATACGCGGGAGGATACGGTGTCCGATAAGAATAAGTGTTGACTTTGGGTTTTATCCCAAATTGTTCCCTCATTACTTCAGCAATCTTATCGGCCCAATATGCATCGGCATCTTGCCGATGAGGCGGCTGCGGATCTGGCACTTGGTGGCGAACCTCCACGTGTCTGTTCGGGGCGTGATCTGCACGGAACATTGTATTGATCACCTGTCCTCCAATCTGCGGACCACCAAACTGCTGTCCACCGATTGGCTGTCCTCCGAGTTGCTGTCCAAAATTCATTGGCTGGTTGGGAATCCCCTGACCTTGGAACCCGAGATAGACCTGCCCTTGCTGGAACCCTGTAGTCTGGTAACTCTGCTGGGGCGATTGTGGAAAGGCTTGCTGTCCAAGCCATCCATTATTAGGGTTCATCGGCATAGGTGCTGCCGATGATTGGTAATTGGGTACCGTCGTTGAATTGACATACCCCGACTGGGCCATAGGCCTCTGTTGCATCAGCATTGACTCTGCCGATGCGTTGGGCATCTGGAACATTGAATCTTGAGGATTTCCAGTGTGAGGCCTTGCAGTAGTAGTTGTGGCATACCGAGGACTCTGGTTCACCGGCGCATTGGGAGGTGCCGATGTCATAGGAGTTTTGCCCCTCATGTCAGTTATTTGTGATGTTCCCGGCGTCAACTCTGGAGGCATACCGTAACCCCACCAGTTGGGAGGAAGAGTCAACCCTGACATTGCCGATGCCAACATATCTGTTGTCAGTTTATGCTGCCCAACTGAAATTTGTGGGTTGGTTGCCATCGGCATAGATAGTGCACCAGTAGTCCCCGATGTACTTGAAGGGACGGCAGATTGTGCACTTGCATTCGTCAAGGCAGCCGATGGAGCCGTGACCTCTGGTGCCGTTGGCTGATGATGGGAGGGGCCCACATAATCTGGTGGGATTTGTCCTTCCTTGAAAGTTCTTGCCACGGCATTGAAAACCGTATTAGACAGTACACCAGCTTGGTTAATCAACGCTCGATTGATGGCATTGTCAACCATATCTTGAAGCTTGCCAGGATTGGCGTCAAAGGTAACCTGCCGTGGTGCCGGCAGTGCATCTTTCTGGACCACTTCGCCGCTCCTGTTTATGCTGAAAGACCTCAGGCATTGCTGCTTGAACTCTTCCATGGCTTGGGCAATAGCTTGCTTCTGCTCATCCTTGAGGTTGGCCTCCGTCACGGGGATGACGTTCTCTTGATCGAGGTCAGAGATCGACATGTTGATCTTGATCTTGAATCTGGTCCCACCAGGCGTGCCAAAAGATGTGTTGATGCAAAACTGATCTGCAAACACAAAGGGCTAATACCCGATTCAAACGTTAAGGCGTGCCAGCCGATTTGACCTTGCTATCGGCAAAGGTGACAACTCGAATACTTTAGTCCTGACACCAGCGATGCGCCCGGATGTCACGGCTAAGAGGTACTCACGCGGAACTTGAGAACACGCTGAGCTTAAGTCGACGAATTCCTAAGAACTCGTAACAAAAGGAAAAAGTATGACGAAGTCGTCGAAAAGTAAATGCTAGAATATGAGTAAAAACGTGTGTTTGATTGATTTATTGATTATTACAAGGCCCTAGGGTCTATATTTATACCCTGCTCAAAGAGCTACAACCAGACACGATTAGAATTCGAATTCCAAATTACACGGAATCCGTATACAAAACGATGCAAATAATTAAGGAAATAACAAAACTATCCCTCGTGACAAACCGAAACTCCTCCACATAACGACCGGCAGCTTCCAGACTCCTCCTTTGCATCATCGACAGATCCTTTGCCATAGTCATCGGCAGACTTTCTTATCTAGCCATCGGCACCATATTACTGCCTGTGGACTTAGTCACATTCAACTTCTCCCTCATCGGCAACCATCCTCATCGGCAACCCGCTTTGTAAACGTCGTACTGCCACCTTATCCTGCCATCCTAGACACGCGCCCAAAAACTTTGTCAACAGTTTGCTCGAAGGAGAGGCATGTCATATAGTGGGGGTGCATCAACACATATTTGAGAAGTCAAGTATGTTCAATTCATTCCTTAGCTTGCAAAACCTCTTCTCATCAAGTGGCTTGGTGAATATATCGGCAAGTTGATCATCGGTGCCTATACTCTCAATGCAAATGTCCCCTTTTTGTTGGTGATCTCTTATGAAGTGATGGCGGACATCTATGTGCTTTGTTCTTGAGTGTTGAACCGGATTGTTGGTGAGCTTCACGGCATTTTCATTGTCACATAGCAATGGCACTTCTTTGAAATTGATTCCAAAGTCCTTCAATGTTGCCTTCATCCATAGGATTTGTGCACAACAACTACCGGCCGCAATGTACTCCGCTTCGGCGGTTGATAGTGCAACACTATTTTGCTTCTTGGATGACCATGAGACAAGTGATCTTCCCAATAGTTGACATGTGCCCGATGTGCTTCTTCTCTCAACTTTGCATCCCGCATAGTCCGAATCGGAATATCCAACAAGTTCAAACTTTGCACCTTTGGGATACCACAAACCAACATTTTGTGTATGCTTCAAGTACCTCAATATTCTCTTTGTTGCTTTCAAATGACTTTCTCTTGGTGAGGCTTGGAATCTTGCACACATGCATACACTAAACATGACATCCGGTCTTGATGCGGTCACATAGAGTAGGCTTCCAATCATAGACCGATACAACTTTTGATCCACCATATTTCCACTTGTGTCACTATCTAGGCTTCCATTTGTTCCCATTGGAGTGCTTATTGACTTTGCATCATCCATACCAAACTTCTTGAGCATGTCTTTTATGTACTTGCCTTGACTCACAAATGTGCCATTCTTCAATTGCTTGATTTGAAGACCAAGGAAGTAGCTAAGCTCTCCAATCATTGACATCTCAAACTCATTAGCCATCATGTTTCCAAACTCCTCACAAAATTCTTGATTGGTTGATCCAAATATGATATCATCAACATATATTTGCAACACAAACAAGTCTTTGCCAATCTTCTTGGTGAAGAGAGTGGTGTCAACCTTGCCCATCTTGAAACCTTTAGAGAGTAAGAAATCTCTCAATCTCTCATACCATGCTCTAGGTGCTTGCTTCAAACCATACAATCCTTTCTTAGCTTGTAAACATGGTTGGGTTTCTTGTCATCTTCAAAACTGGGAGGTTGCTCAACATAGACTTCTTCATTGATATAGCCATTGAGAAATGCACTCTTGACATCCATTTGGTATAGCTTGATGTTATGGGCACAAGCATAGGCCAACAAGATCCTAATTGCTTCCAATCTTGCAACCGGGGCATATGTTTCACCAAAGTCAAGACCTTCAACTTGAGTATAGCCTTGTGCTACCAATCTTGCTTTGTTCCTTACAACTATCCCATCTTGATCTTGCTTGTTGCGAAAGACCCATCTAGTACCAATGACATTGTGATCACTAGGCCTTTCAACTAATTCCCATACTTGATTTCTCTTGAAATTGTTAAGCTCTTCATGCATAGCATTAACCCAATCAACATCTCTCAATGCTTCATCAATCTTCTTTGGCTCAATGTGAGACACAAAGGAGAAATGCTCACAAAATGATGCTAATCTTGATCTAGTTTGCACTCCTCTTTGAATATCACCAATGATATGATCCAATGGATGATCTCTTGCAATATTTGTTGGTTGGAGTATTTGCACTTGATTGCTTGCACTTGGTTGATCATGAGATGATGTACTAGCTTGTTGACCTTGCACTTGTGTACCACTTGTACTAGCTTGATTTTGATCATGAGAACCACTAGCTTGCACATTAGAGGTAGGAAGCACTTGATCTTTGGCATCTTCAACATCAATCACTTCTCTAGGCCTTAAATCACCAATGTCCATATTCTTCATTGCATCGGCCAATTGAGTGCCTCTCACATCATCTAGATTCTCATCTTCCTCTTGAGAGCCATTGGTACATCAAACTCAACATCATGCACCTCCTCAAGAGTACCACTTGCCAAATTCCAAACTCTATAAGCTTTGCTAGTAGTGGAGTAACCAAGCAAGAAACCTTCATCACATTTCTTTTCAAATTTACTCAATCTAGTGCCTTTCTTCAATATGTAGCATTTGCAACCAAAAACCCGAAAGTATGCAATGTTGGGCTTTCTTCCATTCAAGAGCTCATATGGTGTCTTCTCCATCATTGGGTGACAATAGAGTCGGTTGCTATAATAGCAAGCCGTGTTGATTGCTTCGGCCCAAAAAGAATGACTCACATTGTATTCACTCAACATTGATCTTGCCATGTCAATCAAGGTTCTATTCTTCCTCTCAACAAGACCATTAGATTGTGGAGTGTACTTGGTCGAGAATTGATGCCTAATGCCAAATTCATCACATAGCTCATCAACTCTAGTATTCTTGAATTCACTCCCATTGTCACTTCTTACTTTCTTGATGGTTGTTTCAAACTCATTGTGTATTCTCTTGACAAATGATTTGAAGGTTGCAAAAGCATCACTTTTGTCACTAAGAAAGAATACCCATGTGTATCTTGTAAAATCATCCACTATCACAAATCCATATTTGTTTCCACCAATGCTTGTGTATGTGGTTGGTCCAAATAAGTCCATGTGCAACAACTCAAATGCCTTGCATGTACTCATGATGCTCTTCTTTGGATGAGTGTTGCCAACTTGTTTTCCGGCTTGACATGCACTACAAAGCTTGTCTTTCTCAAATGTGACATCTTTCAAGCCTCTAACAAGATCATGCTTGACTAACTTGTTTAATTGTTTCATTCCAACATGACCAAGCCTTCTATGCCATAACCAACCCATACTAGATTTAGTGAGCAAGCATGTTGACAATTGAGCTTCACTAGCATTGAAATCAACCAAGTATAGATTCTCATATCTAAAGCCTTTGAATATCAAGTTTGAGCCATCTACACTTATGATCTCTACATCATCAACTCCAAATATGCATTTGAAACCAAGATCACAAAGTTGAGCTACGGATAACAAGTTGAAGTTCAAGCTCTCTACTAGTAGCACATTGGAAATGCTCAAATCATTGGATATAGCAATTTTACCAAGCCCTTTGACCTTGCCTTTGCCATTGTCACCAAATGTGATACTATCAACACCATTGTCATCATTTGATTTGATTGAATTGAACATTCTTGCATCACCGGTCATGTGTTGTGTGCACCCACTATCAAGCACCCAATGCCTTCCTCCGGCTTTATAGTTTACCTACAAAACAAATCAATGTTTCTTAGGTACCCATACTTGTTTGGGTCCTTGGAGGTTAGTGACTAAGCTTTTTGGTACCCAAATGGCCTTCTTCTCTGGACCCACAATTGGTGTACCAACAAACTTAGCATGCACAGCCTTCTCACCCTTGGTAAGCACATAACAAGAATCAAAAGGAATGTAAGGTACATTAGCAATTTTCTTGTTCTTGTTAATTTTGTTGCAATTAAGCTCTAGGTGCCCAACTTGCTTGCATTTGTTGCAATACCGACCATTGCTCTTCACAAAGCTAGGCTTGTGAGTTGCAAAAGCTTTCTTGCCCTTCTTGGGGGTATAGCCTAATCCCTCTTTGTTGAGAGAAAACCTTTGGCTACCCAAGCATTTTAGCAAGCGGGCCTCACCACCATAGGCCTTGCCTAGGGCGTGAGTGAGCTCATCCACCTCTCTCTTGAGAGTCTCATTCTCAAACTTTAGTGAGGTGTCACAAGTGACACTAACACTAGAAGTGGAGGTAGAGTTGGTGGTGGTGGATGAAGACCTACAAGAAGAGTTAGTGGCAACAACAATAGGTGGGTTGGGTGATTTTTTAATTAAGTCACATGTTGTGCCCACATCACATGATACAACAACCTTTTCCTTGTTCTCTTCTAACAACAAGGAGTGAGCTTTCTCAAGCTTGGTGTGAGCTTTGCTAAGCTTTTCATGGGCTTCCACTAGCCTCTCATGATTAGCATTGAGCTCATCAAAGGACTGCTCAAGAGCTTTTAACTTCTTGGTCAATTCTTTGCACTTCTTGTTTTTAGATTGAATAAGTGAATCGGCTTGTTCTAGCATGTCCATGAGTTGTTCATTAGTGAATTCATTTTCATCATCACTATCACTATCATGTTCATGTTCACTTTTACTTTCACTCTCATCATATTGTACCTTGTGGCCCTTGGCCATGAAGCATGAAGGAGTGTCGAAGAGTGATGGCTTGTTGATAGCAATGCTTGCAAGCGCCTTCTTCTTGGATGCCTGTTGACACTTCTTAACGCAACCACCGGATATCGGCGACGGCGCCAGAAGTGCCCTGGTAGGGTAACTCTATTTACTATTGGATAATTCCGCAAGCGCACAGAATGTACCGCTGTAGCACTTCACCAAGGAGTATTCCAAGGTATCGTAATTTATATTTTCCCAAGGGAAAGCGGCTAAGTGTGTTTAACAAAAAAAAAGGGAAATGAGATTCCTTGAGTTATCTAGTATCAACTAGTGAATAAGGGTGGTAAATAACGAATAGGAAGGGTAGTGGTGAATCCAAGGTCCTATGCTAAAGGTAAATGGTAGAGTTAGCTAGGTGGGAGGACAACGAGTGAGTAAAGGACTCCTATGTATCTAACTTGACTTCTGTGACTTACTTTAATAGATAATTGCCTTAACTACGCTAGAGCCTTACTAACTGTGTGCGAGGGATAGCCGAGCTGGTAAGACGCTTAGAAGGTTTTTCACCTAACCCCTTACCGAAAGCGACTATTGGGCTTATGGACGCCTTACCTTTTAAGAACTAGCCTGTACGTGAGGAGAACCTAATGCCGCCCACGATCTGTCACCTACTAGGGAGTGCGCTCCTACTTTCCGTTCAAGCCAGCGGTAATCAAAGGTAATCTTAAGTATGAGCACCACGCTCACACTTAATCCTACAACGCTAACTAGTTGCAGCTAGCTAGAGCTCCTATACAAGATAGGATGATGATGCACACACAGGAGTGGTTACAGGTCACTAACTTCACTAAGACAACTATATTACTAAAGTAAATGCACAACAAGACTAAAAGACTTGCACTAAGTAAGAACTCAGTAAAGTAAAGTAAGAATAATATATTAATAAAAGGAAAGTCTTACAAAAGTAGAAAGGTACAAGAGCTATACCAGACTCTCCAGAAGACGACTCCGGAGACCCCGAGCTTCGCTCGACTCGACTCTAACTCCCACTCTAGACTAACTACTACTCTACTTGTATGCTTGGAACTTGTAATGCACTTGGCCTTGGAATTGCACACTTGAAATGAAGGATGGAGGCTGCCTTTTATAGAGGGAGATGGAGTAGGGGTTACTCCATCGCCACGTCATCGATCCGCGTGACATCTTCTCTCCACCCTTGGATCAAACCGACCTCACAACCGCCATTTGATCAACGGCAGGGGCAAATCAACATGTGGGACATGTGGGGAAGGTCGGTGGGAGGCCACCGACCCTGGAACCGCCTTTGATGTGGGGTCGGGCGACCCCACTTCTGGGCCTCTGGGCCCACCAGCAGTGTCCACAGGGGTCCCTTATGTCGGTGGACTAGGTGGCACACCTGGGTCCCACCAAAGAGGGGTCGGGCGACCCCCTCCCTGTAGGCCCAGGGTGTCACCTGTTGTCCCCTCGATCTCCTCTTGATTCTGATGTTGGCTTTGTCAAATAATGTCTTGAATTTGTTGTTCCTGCATAAACAAGCTAAGAGTACAAGTGGAACTAGTTATGGATAAAATATGTTCATGTCATGTCGTTTCCCCTTGCAACCGAGGCATGTTGACGGTGTTTTGTATGTGGATTTCTATGGTATATCCACCGTCAACAAGATCCCCCAAGCTTAACCTTTGCTCGTCCCGAGCAAACAATCAAACTTAGCCTCGGTGGATCAGGTATTGTTACTATGTTCACATTTCAAGAGTACCATGTGTACAACAAAGTTCTTCTCTTTGCATGAAAAATTTAGCTATGTAAACTTACCCCTATTACCTTAGTCCCTTATGGGGCTTATGGCTTTTCCTTTGTCTTAGGTGGTTGAGAGACAGAACAGTTTGACTTGAGCACTAACTTTCTCATTCTTAGCAAGTTTCATATCAGAGGTTTTGTGATATTTTCAAAAGAAAGCTTAAATGTTCCTCTTATGGTTCTCTCATGTCACTCAAATGGTGTATGATTCCTCACCAAGGCATATGGTAAGAGTTGCCTTCTCTATTTCATCCTATTTCTAAAAGGCTTATGTGGAGTTCAAGGTAGGGATGAAAGGAGATAGCATACTTACTTTGCATGTATTGCGAAGTCAAAGCTCGGATCCTTGAAAAGAAGTGTCATACTCCCAGATCAAGATGTGCAAGTGTGATATATGGTGGACTAGGTTGCTCCTTTATTTGATAGACTCTCTATGTATTGAGACATGGCTAGCATTTTTTTTCTTCTCTTTTTTTATATATATATATATGAGCTTTCATGTGCTCAATTTTCTTTTTCTGTGGACTTGCACATGTCCATCTTTTTATTTCATTTTGCCTAGCCTTTTGATGTCTCATTTACCAAATAATGCTTAGAGAGATGTTCTAACATTTAGAGTATGGAGCAACCTATTTAGTGGATGCGAAATACATGTGGTTGCGTACTTCCAGTGTAGAAGCAGCATATATATATGTGGTGTGTACGTGATCTTGATCTTAGGAGCATGAAAAGTCTCTTAACAAGGGTCAACAAGACTTGACGACACTCAACACAAAGCAAATAGCTTATGTGGAAAGGTTGCAATTATGTAAAGTAGATATGGCTATGGTAGGAATTCATCACCATTGAGGAACAATTAAGGTTTTGATCATTTTAAGAATAAATCTCTGATAATCATGCATGCTTAGAAAAATATTATAGTAGCTCTTGTCTTACTATCTCATGTCCCACAACAACTTAGACTTAGTTCTAGCACTTGCAACCCACAAAGTTTTTAGGTTCATGGCAGTTTAAGTGAGCTAAGTGATCCATACTTAGAGAAATACTAAGTTGTATACTAGGCACTAGAGAAACATTAACAAGCAACTAGTCATAATTTCCATGAGGGATATAAACATACATGAAGCATATATGCTAAAGGGAAATGCTAATAAATATTTATATTTTTTTTTAAGTAAGAATGATAAAATGCATGAAAATAAATAGGATAGAATACTTACCTTAGTGGGGGAGAGGATCTCCCCCAAGCTAGATCTTCGCTCACTGTGGTGGCGGGAAATTTTGGTACCATCCAGCCCAGCGTTGTGCGTCTTCCTCTCGCACACGTCGGATATGTTGGCCGTTTTGTAACGCCAGTTGCAATGTTGCTTCTTGCCCAATCTGCAATTCGCCCATGTCATTAATGAGACTGTCCATACCTGTGGGCTGGTGACGCCTAGCCCTGTCCCTTGGGCGTGGAGTGCGTTGTGGAGGTAGACCCATGGAGTCTGAAGCATCCACTGACATCGCTTCATCGCCCTCTTCAACGTCATGGTGCGAGGATCCTCCTTGCTCCATCTGGGCGGCTTGCATCATCCTTCTTGTCACCCTGCGTGTCCCTGCAACATCTGGACTTGCCACTCAGGCTAGTCTAATGGTAAGTGTGCGGACCCCATACAACCGGCGCCTCGCACATGGGAGAGGAATTTTGGTTGTATAGCCCGGATAAATCATTTTAAGTTCACCATTTGGATCTCTTATGAGCATGTTAGCATTGATAAAGAAGTTCTCATCTACCACTCCTCTAACATAGCCAATGTCTTCAAAATAATGTGATTCAAGTAATCCAAAAGTATCGGCTATTCGAGTAATAAAGGATGTGAAATAGATGGGCTTCCCATACTCAATAGAGTTAAGCCAATAGTTCACTAGCAGTTTCACAGGGGAGACCTTGATTTTACTAACCATGGCATAGAGAATTTTAAGTTCATCATCAATTAAAGTATCAGTTCCCATGCCAGGATATAGAGTGCACATGATCCAGAAGTGAAGAAAGCGCAAGGTTGGATTATGGATTTCAATGGGAGTAGGATTTGAACAATCATTAGAGCCAGAAATTGCTTTCCAGAATCTAAATTTATCGAACATTCTAGTGGCATGATCTAGATCAAGTTCACATTCATGTTCACACCCTAAAGCAGTGTTTAGCAAACTCCAATTTAATTGATGTTCTTGCTCACACATGCGAAAAGATATTCCATTATTTGTGAGTTTTAGGGTGCATAGAAATTCCTTAGCAAGCAATTCTTTTCCAAATTCAGGCACTTGCCAAAAACTACTCCAACCAATTGCTCTAAACACCTTATCGAATTCAACATCCATACCTGTGCGGGCCAAAAGGTCCGGATCGATGATGCTAGTGTGTAGGAAGAGACCCTCTCGGATGATGTAGTACCTTTGCAACTCTTCTTGGCTTAACATGAGGCCGCTCTCGGGCTCTCTCATCCTTGATGGAGGCTCGTAGGGTACCATCCCATGGTAACCTTCTTCTTCCTCCCTTCCATGAGCATGGTGAGAGCCTTGAGAAGAGCTCTCACCCTTTGCTTTCTTGAACTTGCCGAAGATATGCTTCTTCATCCTCCTACACAAGTGAGGCAAACCAAGCTCCTACTACTACTACTATGCAAGGGGAATCTTTTTGGGTTTTTGTTTTGATGACTATTTCTAAACTAAACTTGAGAAATGGCTTGTAACAAAGAGAGAAGAGAAAGGATTGTGAGCTCGAAATGGTTCTGGTGGTTTTGGGTGTGGAGTTGAGCTCACAATGCTGTGGTATTTATAGGGGGAGAAGGGCAAGTAGTGGACCCACAATATAGGGGTCGGCCGACCCCCCCTAGAAGCACTTTGAATTTGAGTTTAGCTTTATACAGGGAACCATTCTGCATGCTTTCAAGATTTTGCAGAGATGGTCCAAAATGGGGGTCGGCCGACCCCCATCCTAGCCCCTCCTCCACTTTAAACATTGTGTCATTGATTGTCCGGAAAAGTAAAGGCTAGGTGTGGACCAAAAGTTTTCAAATTGTTTCTGAGATTCCCTGTTTTAGTGCTTTGTGAAAGGTAAAAGATGAATGGCAAAAGTGGAGACATGTCTAAAGTGATTCCTATGGACCATGGGAGCACTCAAGCATGCCTAGGTGACCACTTTGCAGAATTTAAGCTAGTGGAGTGGTCCCAAAAGAATCAAAGATGAAAGGAGCATCTTATGACTAAAGTAAAGGATCAAGGGACCACTCTTTTTCAAACTTTAGCTAGTGTTACAAGCATAGGACTCCATTGTGATTCAAATGGTGGCCAGCAGGAGGCAAGTGGGGCCAATACGGGGGTCGGCCGACCCCCACATTGGAGCTCCCAGAGCATCCAAGTGCTGGGTTGGAACCTCTATGACTAGCAAGGTTGAAATGTGGTGAAGTGGGCCCCAAGGTGGGGTCGGGCGACCCCCCTTTGGGAGCTCCAACAGCTCAAATTTTTATGACAAGTTATTCTCAAGATTTTATTTATTATGGCTAAACATTTTGTCGAAATAAGATATGCAAAATTCAAAGTAAGAATGCAATTGAAAAGTGAATAGTAGAAATTGAAATGCAGAAAATAAATATGGGATAACTACTGATTTACCTTATCAGTAAGGGCTCCATGTTTTAGGTCCGTAGAGCAGGACCTCTCCATCTTGTTCATCCTTCGGGTGCATCAGATGGTCCCGGAGACGTGGACCTTGATTGCACCTCTTTCTCCCGCCATACTTGCTTGGTATTGATTTTTGGTTCAGCGGGTTCCTCTTCTTTCTTTTCGGCCCTTTTGGCCGACTTACCTCTCTTGTCCCTTCGGCATCGGAGGTGGCGAGGCTTAGTCGGAGGTTCTTTGTCCTTCACCTGCATGTTAGCTTTATAACCATTGAATGGACATTTTACCTTCCATCCTGGGAATTGGAGGTGAATCTGGCCGGACCCCACATAGATGACTGCATTGACCGTGTTGAGGAATGGCCTTCCCAAGATGATCGAGACATCATTATTGGATCCCATATCTAGAATGATGAAGTCGGCAGGGACGTAGTCGTCTTGAACTTTTACCAGTATGTCCCTTGCCAACCGCTCAGGGAACCTGATCGTCTGATCTGCCATCTGCAAACGAACAAATGTGGGGTGCAAAGGCCCCCCTAGCAAATTATCATAAGATACCTTGGCCATGATGTTGACACCCGATCCAAGGTCGCAGAAGGCGTTGTGGAAGATTTGCGGTCCGATCTCACAGGTGATGGTCGGCAGGCCTAGGTCGTCCTTCTTGGTGATGAAGGGCGAATCCAGAAGATAGCTCCAGTTGGATTGTACCGGAGGCTTACCGAACCTCGTAGTAACTAGTTTAACTCCTTCAATTGGGACCTCAGGTTTCCCTGGGATCTTACCTTGCTCGAAGGATGGGACAGCTGCTGCTAATTGAGCTAATTGTGTTTCTAGCATTTTGTTAAAGCTCAACTGATTTTTCATAGCAGAGTTAAAGCTATCCAACTTTTCACTTAAGTTTTCAAGGATCTTGTCATTAGCCATCATTTTCTTGTTAATGCTATCATTGATTTTAGATTGGCCTAAGACAAGATCTCTAAGAGAAGGTTGGTTACCAAAAGAATTATTGAAATTTTGATTGTAACCATTACCTTGATTACCTTGGTAGAAGGGGCGCGAGTTCCATTGCTGTTGTTGGGGCCGGTACCCATTGTTGTTGTTGTTGATGAAGCTCACTTCCTCCTTTGTTTCGGGACAATTGTTTCCCGAATGATCATCTCCTCCGCACACTTCGCACCATGAATCAGATTCAATGGCCCGTGCAGTGGCGTAAGGTTGAATGGTCTCTTGCTTGGAACTTTCTTCCATCTTCTTCATTAAGAGGTCCATCTTAGCAGAGAGCATGTCCACCTCATTCAAGGCATGGACACCTCTTCTCTTGGGTTGGAGGCGTTCCTCATTCCATCCTTGGTTTATAACCATCTTTTCAATGAGGTCCTTGGCATCCTTGACATTGTGTTGCAAGAATGCTCCTCCAGCGGCAGCATCAAGGTGACTACGGGCCAAACCGGTCAGGCCATGGTAGAAACCTTGGATTAGGAGCCACTCCTCTATCCCATGATGAGGACAGGCGCGAATGTACTCCTGCAGACGTTCCCATGCTTCGGGAATCGTCTCATCTGCTTGCTGTTGGAAGCTGGAAATCTTTCCACGAAGGGCGCTGGTCTTGCCCATCGGAAAGAACTTCTTGAGAAATGCATTGGCGCACCTCTCCCACGTGGTCACTTCACCCTTGTTGGCGTAGAACCATTGCTTCGCCTTCCCCAATAACGAGAATGGGAAGAGGCGAAGACGGATGGCGTCTGCGGCGACATTCTTGATGGTGAAGGTGCCGCACACCTCCAAGAAGTGTTGGAGATGGGTATTGGCATCCTCGTGTGGCTTTCCACAGAAGGGATTAGCTTGCACCATATTGATAAGCGCATGCTTCAACTCAAAAGTCGCATCCCCCAAGTTAAGCTGCGGACCCGTGGCAACATTGTCAACCGACGGCGCAGAGTACTCAGAGATGGTCTTCTGGGCCATAGCTTCTTTGATAACCGGTGCAGATACTCCTTCCTCTAACGGATTCAGGTTCGAGATGAACCTTTGAGGTGGAACTTGACGACGTCTAGTTCTCCTCAACAGTTGCTCAGGATCTTCAACGAAGTTTGACGGCAATTGGAAACCGCTCATACACTGTCAGGCTTCACAATAAAGGAAGACAAGACAAGTGATGGGTTATCCCTATCACTACTTGATAACTACCAAACTCTGGATTCTCTTTTTGTTAAAACTCTTAGACAGACGCTCTCCCCGGCAACGGTGCCAGAAATGCTTGTTGACACTTCTTAACGCAACCACCGGATATCAGTGACGGCGCCAGAAGTGCCCTGGTAGGGTAACTCTATTTACTATTGGATAATTCCGCAAGCGCACAGAATGTACCGCTGTAGCACTTCACCAAGGAGTATTCCAAGGTATCGTAATTTATATTTTCCCAAGGGAAAGCGGCTAAGTGTGTTTAACAAAAAGGGGAATGAGATTCCTTGAGTTATCTAGTATCAACTAGTGAATAAGGGTGGTAAATAACGAATAGGAAGGGTAGTGGTGAATCCAAGGTCCTATGCTAAAGGTAAATGGTAGAGTTAGCTAGGTGGGAGGACAACGAGTGAGTAAAGGACTCCTATATATCTAACTTGACTTCTGTGACTTACTTTAATAGATAATTGCCTTAACTACGCTAGAGCCTTACTAACTGTGTGCGAGGGATAGCCGCACTGGTAAGACGCTTAGAAGGTTTTTCACCTAACCCCTTACCGAAAGCGACTATTGGGCTTATGGACGCCTTACCTTTTAAGAACTAGCCTGTACGTGAGGAGAACCTAATGCCGCCCACGATCTGTCACCTACTAGGGAGTGCGCTCCTACTTTCCGTTCAAGCCAGCGGTAATCAAAGGTAATCTTAAGTATGAGCACCACGCTCACACTTAATCCTACAACGCTAACTAGTTGCAGCTAGCTAGAGCTCCTATACAAGATAGGACGATGATGCACACACAGGAGTGGTTACAGGTCACTAACTTCACTAAGACAACTATATTACTAAAGTAAATGCACAACAAGACTAAAAGACTTGCACTAAGTAAGAACTCAGTAAAGTAAAGTAAGAATAATATATTAATAAAAGGAAAGTCTTACAAAAGTAGAAAGGTACAAGAGCTATACCAGACTCTCCAGAAGACGACTCTGGAGACCCCGAGCTTCGCTCGACTCGACTCTAACTCCCACTCTAGACTAACTACTACTCTACTTGTATGCTTGGAACTTGTAATGCACTTGGCCTTGGAATTGCACACTTGAAATGAAGGATGGAGGCTGCCTTTTATAGAGGGAGATGGAGTAGGGGTTACTCCATCGCCACGTCATCGATCCGCGTGACATCTTCTCTCCACCCTTGGATCAAACCGACCTCACAACCGCCATTTGATCAACGGCAGGGGCAAATCAACATGTGGGACATGTGGGGAAGGTCGGTGGGAGGCCACCGACCCTGGAACCGCCTTTGATGCGGGGTCGGGCGACCCCACTTCTGGGCCTCTGGGCCCACCAGCAGTGTCCACAGGGGTCCCTTATGTCGGTGGACTAGGTGGCACACCTGGGTCCCACCAAAGAGGGGTCGGGCGACCCCCTCCCTGTGGGCCCAGGGTGTCACCTGTTGTCCCCTCGATCTCCTCTTGATGATTCTGATGTTGGCTTTGTCAAATAATGTCTTGAATTTGTTGTTCCTGCATAAACAAGCTAAGAGTACAAGTGGAACTAGTTATGGATAAAATATGTTCATGTCATGTCATTTCCCCTTGCAACCGAGGCATGTTGACGGTGTTTTGTATGTGGATTTCTATGGTATATCCACCGTCAACAATGCCTTGTCATCATCACTAGAATCATCATCCGAAGAAGCATCACTATCCCATGTCACAACATAGGATCCACCCTTCTTCTTCTTCTTGAAGACCATCTTCTTCTCTTTCTTTTCTTTCTTCTCCTTCTTGTTCTTCTTCTCATGCTCATGCACTTGTATGGACAATCCGCCACAATATGATCGGGGCTCTTGCACTTGTAGCATAGCCTCACATATTCCTTGTTCTTGGAGTTGTCCCTTCTCTTTCTTGTATGGTAGCCCTTCTTCTTCATCATCTTGCCAAACTTGCAGATGAAGAGTGCTAGTGCTTCATCATCACTATCATCATTTGAGCACTCCTCATCACTTGATTCTTCCTTCTTGGCCTTGCCCTTGTTCTTGCTCTTGGATGAAGAGCTAGCTTTGAATGCTACACTCTTTTTCTTCTTGTCATCATCATCCTTCTTCATGACCTCATCATCATCATTGTCATTGTATTGATCTGCGGTCATGACATCTCCAAGTACCTCATTGGGAGATACACCGGTCAATCCACCTCTAAAGATGATTGTTCTCAATGTCTTGAACCTCTTGGGCAAGCACATCAAGAACTTGTGAATGAAGTCCTCATCCTTCACTTTCTCACCAAGGCCCTTGAGATCATTTATGATGACTTGGAGCCTATAGAACATCTCTGGTATGGACTCATCATCCTTCATCTTGAAGTTTGAAAGCTTGTCCTTGAGCATATACAACTTGGCACTTTTTACCGTTGTAGTGCCCTCATATGTTTCTTCAAGCCTTGTCCACACTTCACTAGCCTTCTCAAGATCTTTGACTTGTTCAAATACCTTTGAATCAATGCCATTGTATATTGTGTTGAGAGCCATTGTATTGCATTGCTTGGTTGTTCTCTCATTGTCGGTGGGGTTGGCGGGGTCAAGGATCACAAAGTCATTCTCCGTGACTTCCCACACTCTATCATTGATTGATCCAAGGTACATCTTCATTTTTCTCTTCCAATAGTCAAAGGAACTTGTGCCATCAAAGAATGGTGGTTTGCCCCCAACATGGTTGAACACTATTTGAGCCAAAATTTGAGCACCAAGGTTGTTAAGCCTTCACAAAACGGTAACCACGGCTCCGATACCACTTGAAAGGTCCTAATATGGCTAGAGGGGGGGTGAATAGCCTATTTAAAAATCTACAAACTCACCAGAGCAAGAGGTTAGTAAATAACAAAGCGAAGCTTTTTGCTCTAGCTCCAAGGGGTGTTTGCAAGCCACCTATCCAACAATTCTAGTTGATATTATCACTAGGCACACAAGAGCTATGTCTCTACTTACACTAGAGAGCTACCTAAAGTTTCTATACAAGTATGTAACCTACTTTAGTTTGCAAGAAAGTAAGAGAGAAGGTTTGATCTTTATACCACCACGTAGAGGGGATGAACCAATCAATAATATGAAGTCCAAACACCGGGAGAAATCCAAAGTACAATCACAATGGAGACACACAATTTTTCTCCCGAGGTTCACGTGCTTGCCGGCACGCTACGTCCCCGTTGTGTCGACCAACACTTGGTGGTTCGGTGGCTAAGAGGTGTAGCACGAACCTCATCCTCACTAGGACACCACAAGAACCTACCCACAAGTGAGGTAGCTCAATGACACGAGCAATCCACTAGAGTTACCTTTCGGCTCTCCGCCGGGGAAGGTACAAGACCCCTCACAATCACCGGGAGATGGCCACGAACAATCACCAACTCGTGCCAATCCTTCTCCGCTGCTCCAAGCCGTCTAGGTGGCGGCAACCACCAAGAGTAACAAGAAAACCGCAGCTAGAACGATCCCCAAGTGCCACTAGATGCAATCACTCAAGCAAATGCACTTGGAATCACTCCCAATCTCACAAAGATGTTTAATCTATGAAGGAGATGAGTGGGAGGTGTTTGCTTAGGCTCATAAGGATGTCAAGTATGTTAGAATGCCAAGAGAGTCAGCCCTAAGCCGGCCAAACACGTATTTATAGCCCCTCAAACAAATAGAGCCGTTGGCTCTTTCACTGCGCAAAAAACGGGGTCACCGGACGCTCTTAAAGGGGCACCGGACGCTCAACACCAGCGTCCGGTGCTCCAACGTCAGCCGCGTGTCAGAGTCTAACGGTAACCTGCAGAGCACCGGACGCTGAGCAGGTTGGCACCGGACGCGTCCGGTGCACACCGGACTCATGCGCAGAGAGCTCCGCAAACTCGCAGGGTCACCGGACGCAAGCCACTGGACGCACCCTGAGCGTCCGGTGCTCACCGGACTCAAGCGCAGAGAGGTTTGCAAAACCTCCTAACACCGGACGCACTCCACTAGACGCTTCAAGCTGCGTCCGGTGCCTATCGTCCGGTGCCTAACCCTAACCGAGTCAGGCTGCCTGCTCACCGGACGCACAGGAACAGCGTCCGGTGCTTCTGAGTCAGCGTCCGGTGAGTGTTCCTCAGCGAGGAACCCATCCTCTCTCTACCTTTCAAACTTCACCTTCTTCTCAAAGTGTGCCAACACCACAATGTGTAAACCAACAAGTGCATGTGTGTTAGCATTTTCACAATCATTTTCTTCAAAGGAGATAAGTTAGCTCACTAGGTTCTAAATGCATGCACATGAACAATGACACCTAGTGGCACTTGATAACCGCTTAGCCAAAGAATTCCCCTCTTTATAGTACGGCTATCTATCCTAAATGTGATCACACCCTCTATGGTGTCTTGATCACCAAAACAAAAACCCTAAGCAATACCTTTGCCTTGATCTCCATAGGGTTTTGTTTTTCTCTTTCTTCTTTTCCAAGTTGAGCACTTGATCATCTTGTGGTCATCACCATCATCACCATGATCATCACTTGCTCCATCACTTGGCATGTACCAACCTTATTAAGTCTACACACACTTAGCATAGAGGTTAGTACTAGGGTTTCATCAATTATCCAAAACCAAACTAGGGCTTTCACTATCCTAAAAAGAAAATTAAAATGATAAAAAATAGTAAGCCCCATGTGAGTATACGAGTAGCATGAAACCCATAAGTACATTCACTGTGGTGGCATAAAAATAAAATAAATATGTCTTTTCTGCTTTATAAAATGAAAATATAAAAAAAGGGAGTAACATTTATTGAGGAGTCTCAACATGATAAAGGCTAGATATTTATGCTAACACTTAATCAGTTCCACAAAGCTTTGTTGTCTATTTGAGGTCCACAGAATTTAAGAATCAAGAAGTCTAGCAGACGGAGGACATTCTAATTGCTGTCAGAATGCTGCTGACTTTCAAATACACCTCTGCCACCTGCTAGCAACATCAGAAGAAATTACGTCAAAATTCAGCTTGGGGGAGAGCACCCCCATTTATCCCGCTAAGTATTTCTATCTATCTTTATACTTTTACTATATTAAATATACATAACTATGAAAAACCAAATAAAGATTTTATACTTATATATATGTCTTTTGCTTAGTGTGTTTAATAAATAAATAAAGTGGCTATGCTAATCTGAATCTTAATAATAAAACTATAACATGGATATGATGAATAGTTGCTCTGCCTAATTTTCAAATTTGAGTTTCTCTCAAGTTTAGACATAACTGTTATAATTTAAAGCTTGCACTAAACCTAAACTTGTGGGAAGAAAACTTGATCTGAAGTCTAAGTTGTTAACGGATACGATATAGTAAGGTTGAGCTGCTGTTTATCTGTTCCTAGAGATGCTAGAATTCTAGAGAATTTTATCTTTGAAAATCTTTAAAATATTGCATGATGAGTTCCTGTATGATGAGAGTTTAAATTCCTACCACAGCCATATATACATGCTTGCTAGACTTTGAGCTACACATTTACTTTACTACTTATGAGCATTGAGTGTGGTCAAGCTGTGTAGACCCTTAGGAGCTTGTCATGTGGTTAAAATCAAGATTCACTTGCACGTTCACTCACATATGCTGCTTCTACTCCGGAAGTACCATCCACATATATCCACTCATTTCCATCTCTAGAACCACCCAAAAACATTCTACTCCTAATCCGGGAGAGAATGGCCAAAAATATTTATGTTTTTCCCCTAGGAAATAAATGCTCAAGTTATCTTGTTACTACCACTTGCTATATTATCTCAAGAGATGAGTGCTCTAAAAAAAAGAGATACGAGGAAATAAAAAGGGGCAAGTGCCCGGAACCTCGAAAGAAAAGAAAAAGTGAGACGAGAGGTAAAAATGGACAAGTGTCCGACAGTAGAATTAGGGGTACAAGATACCCACCTGAGAAGAAAGAAAAAGAAGAGCATCTCATTCTCTTCAAAAAGTTTTAAAAGAGCAAGAAAGGTATGTATCCCCTCAAAGAGCAAAAGTAGAATTAGACTTTCACCATTGTTATCACCATCATCACCATACACCATTCATTCGCCACACATGCACATCTTGATTTGACTTGTTGATTTGTTTCTTTGGATCCGTAGTTTGACTATACAATAAATGTCTTGTAAGTATGTATATTTTATCTCCCACCTATGAGCTCCAGATATTAAAGTCTTATTAGAATAGGGTGAGAAAGATGTAACACCCCAGTGTTATGGTTGCATCAAACATGTGCATAGCATGAGCATCATCTTTTATTCAAAGCATCCATGATCATCATCTATCTTGAGACATGTCATCCTTTGCAAAAATGTGTTTTAAATGGCTTAAATAGGCTTCCTATGCTTATGTTTGAGTGAACAATGCTTGTGTTTGTGCTTAATGCCTTGGTAAATAGCTTATCTATGCTTAACTCAATCTTGGGAACAATGTTCATGTTGATCACTTCTCCAAAATAATCACTTAAGTCATACTTATTCAAATAGACCCTAGAAACCTCTTTTGCTTAGGCTTTTAAAAAGTGTTTCATAAAATGTTTGCATGTCAAAACTTCCTACAGCAAAGTTGTAGCAAATTTTATAAGGAACAAAAGTTGTTTTATGGCCATCTCATGAAAATGATCACAAATAGCTCAAAAGTGGCCCACAAGGCAGATTTGGGGCTGTTTTCCACACTTAGAAAATTTTCTAAGTCCTGGGGGCTTTGCAGTTTGCTCGAGGGGGTGTTCTTCACCTTCCCGTTTGAATTCTAGAGCGAATCAAGCCTTGATCTTGTAAGCAATGTTGGAGTACTCGTGTAGCTCTCCAGCATGGAGCAATTAGCCAGCAAAATCATCGAGTGATTAGGGAGTAAATCGTCGGGCAAAATCGAGTTTCAGTCGGCTCGGGGGAAACTGAATCGCGTCATCGTCAGTCAGGGGAAGCTCGCCGGTGTGCCGCGTGTTGGACTCGTGGCGTCCGTACGTCGCCGTTGGCCCCGCCCGTCAGTCCTCCGCGCGTCCTTCATCTCGCCCCGGCGCCCCGGTCGCGTGGACAGAGCCATTTCCGCTCCCGGTGTCTTCTCTCTCTCGCGCGTCGTCGTTTCCGCGTCGCCGCCGTTGCTTCGGCGAGCTCGCGCGCGCGCATCTCCGTGTCTCCGGCCAAGCAGCTCGGTCCAGCGCTCTGCAAGCCTCTCCTCTCCACCGTCGTCGAGCTGGTTGCGACTGCCGAGCCTCGGTGAGCCCGCATTGCCTGCTCCGACGCGAGCTTACCTCGCCGGAGTTCCGCCATGGCCACCGGCGTCGTGGCCAGGGCTCTGTAGTCCACCATTCCTTCTCATTCTTGTCCCAAAAGCTTCGCTAGGTCTTGCTGTTGCTCGTCCTCGTTCTCTTCTGCCCTGTCTCCGGCCAGAGACGCCGGCAGTCGGCCGCGCACCACCGCCGTGCCGCCATTCGCGAGGGCGAGGTACCTAGAGCTCGGTAGAGTTAGGGTTTTGGGTACCGCTAGATGCGGAATGCAGTGGGGAGCACGATGGTGCCCTTGGCCAGCGCCGAGACCTCGCCGTCGGCGAGATCTCCGGCAGTCAAGCCGCGCCTCTGCTTCTGTGTCACTGGTAGGTGGGGTCCGTTGACGCGCGGGTCCCCTCTGTCAGTCTCTCTTTCTCCTTTGTTTAAATCAGAGTTTGAGCTGATTTTGTAAAAATCATATCTCTAGTTCTAGTGATCCAAAAATTGTGAAACAAATTTTGTGTTGTTTCTTGAGATGGCTAGTATTTAATAAAAATATAAAATGAATCATGTTTTCTGAGAAATTATTTATTAAGGATTTAATCTTGTTATTTATGGATAAATGCATATCTCTGGTTTTACTAATTAGTTTGCTCTGAAATTTTTATGGTGGTGATCTGATGTTATCCTTGTGCCTCTGTAATTTTTGTAGATTTTTCTGAGCACTTTAACTAATATCTTGTAAATATGCCTTACCTAAAATTAATTAATAAATGCCTTGTTAAGTAATTGTTTTGGGGTTTTCAACTGATGATCTGGTGACCTTGTATTATGTTTGTGCTCATGAGTCATATGGTTGGCATAGTTTGTGTTTTGATCATGTCATTAAATAATTAACTATAGGGTTAAATGCTGTTCTGGACAGCAAGTGAGTAATTTAACTTTGCTTAATGATAACTTGACTTTCTGTGAAACTTGTATAAAACAAAGTTGTTCTAAACTTGTTGAACTAACTGTGGTTTAAATTTGAGGTCATTTGGCCAAGTAGTTTAAAAGTTATAGCTGTTCCAAGTTGGGTTCCAGAAATAGGGGCTCTCTGTCTTTCTGGGACAGAACCTGGAACTTTGTTAAAATGACTAGTGTAATGTTTGAATCTTGCTGTCATGTTTAAATATGAGTTGTAGACAATTTCCTAAGCTTTCCAGAATGTCCTTACTCATGTTTGTTGGACCTGTCTATCTATAATTATGATTTATTTACTGAGCATACTTGTTTTATGTTGTTTGCTGCTTTAGTGCCATGATAAGTTTTGGGTTATGTTAACTTGTTTATTCATGTGAGTTAGTATAACTCTTACTCCGTAAATGAGTGCCCAGTGAGTTGCTTGTGTTATTAAGCATTCATCTGTAGTATGTGCACCTTCTCATTCATCGAGCATGCAATAGGTGCACCGGACGTGGCAGTTTCCTTCGAGCTCCAAGCGAACCCCGGAGGCCAGGAAGGCAGCCAGGAGGTGGAGGTCCAGCAAGCCGGACTCGAGGAGCCCGAAGAAGAAGTTGAGTGCCCGAATCACGAGCCGGCATCGTTCGTGAAAGGCAAGCCCCGGAGCATTCTAAGCCTCCTCTATTTTCGAAAGTTTACTTAATACGTTATATCTATTGATGCATTACGTATAGGAGTTGTGATGAAAATGTTGCTGCATTCTACCCTATCCTTGTCCAGATAACTTACCCTCCCCGGTTGTAGAGTTAGGTCCGAGTAGCAGCTTAGTTATGCTTTAACCGGTAGAAGTCGGGTGATATCCTGTCATCCGCGCGATATAGGGTTGTGTCGGGTCGCGATGGTCTATATGTGCTATCGTGGATGGAACCTGATTAAATTGATTTAAGCCGGGCGGAGTTTTGCAAGTTTGTAGTGACTCCGTCTGTGGCAGCTAAGGACCGATCGTTGTACTTCCTCTTGTCATGTTGAACGCATGCCTGACACTTAGTTGGCCGGATAACTCGTTCCGACCGCGAAGCCGAGTAGTATGACTCAGGCCGGAAGACCGGCAAGTATAAAGTGCGCACTACCGGAGGAAGTGCGGTGTGCGGGGGACCATTGGCGTAAGTCCAAAGGCAGGTGAGTTAAAATTCCTGACCTCCCTGGCAGAGTGGTAGCCCTGGGAGTGCGGCGCTGATCGGAGCCGCGATTCCTGAGTTGTACCAAAGGTGACCCGTTGGCTCTCCGGCAGGGGATGCTTGGGTGAGTGCTAGGAATAAACCTCCAGCTGGATAGGAATTCGATTCGAATCGCCGTCTCTCCCGGTTAGTGAGAACTTGACAGAGCAGCGGCAAACGTAGCATTCACTAATAAACTTGGTTCATGATAATGATGATAGCAAGAAGAACATATGATGAAATTGATATGGTTATTATTGTTTGGAATAATCAAGTGATGTGTTGTAGTACAGGTGCTAATCTAGTGGTAGGCTGATGATAAATAAATCTGATGCTCTTAAAATGACTTAGTGGTAAGTTAAGCTTTTGGCAAAGAGGTGAGTCAACCAGCTCCACTTAAAATTCAGCCTTGCATGATCCTTGGTGTCTTTTATGTTTTACTAGACGGGTAAGTCTAGCTGAGTACATCCTCGTACTCAGGGTTTATTCCCACCTGTTGCAGATGATATCTTCTATGACGGTTTCTTCAAGACCTGTCTCCATCCCGCTGGGGATGAGGACTAACCGTTGGGCACGGTTCTCTAATCTTCTCGCCTATGATGCTTTTGAGAGGATGACCTAGACTCTGGCAGTAACAAACTTGTGAACTGAACTTTGAACAAGTGTGTGTACTTATTTTGCTTCCGCTACTTCGAACAAGTGTTGTAATAACTTAATACTCCGATGTGGTGCCGCTTCGACGGCAATGAATGACTATGTAACATCCATTGTATTTATGTTGAACTATTACGATCTTGGTTTGTTGCGAGTTGGTTTGAAGTCCTTCGTGATTTCGATTGACTACCGGGATTATATGGGCTCAAGTTTAGAAACTTGATTGTTTGACGATCGTTTCTGCACTTGAACTCTTATAATTTGGTCGGTTCTGTGACAGTTGGTATCAGAGCAAGTTCAGCATTATAAATGCAGCGTTTGTGTATTTAAAACAAAAGAATTTTGAAATAAAATGGTGTAAAACAAATAATTAAGTTATGCCAGTGGTCGAATCCTCCTTGCCCATATAAGGACTCTAGGTGGCTATGTAAGTACTGACTTGGGGGGTTTTATTTATGCATCTCCGGCAGTACTCAGGTATGGATGTGTGATGACCGCACTATGCTACCCTGTGGTCTAATGGTGGAGGTAGCCTTCATATGTGAATTAGCCACATATGTCGCTAGATTTAAATTATGCAACGTCGCACCTACGCTCAGGAAAGTGTGAGCTGTGAGAGCATGATCGTCCAAACGGCGGTCTAGGGGAGTGTTCGCGGTGGTTTTCTGGAGTGGTCACATGTCGAAACCATGGAGCCACGAAAGAAACTTAATTGGGGAGCATTTAATTTCTCGAGTAGTTGTGGTGTCATTGTTGGGGCATGTTGGGCATGTCCAAGCAATGTGCACTTAGTTTACTGCTTTCTTGAGTGATATATATTGGGAACTGTTGGGCTGAAATGAAGCTTTCTGCAGGTACTCTAACAGCGCACATGTAAACCGATAGTTACCGTATCGAGAGACGAATGTATGCCACCGTATATCCGTTAGAATATTAATTTTCTAAGTTTGTGAGGACGTACGGTTCGTGCATGCATCATGTCGCATTCATACATACATTCTGTCTGCTCCTTCCCTTACAATTTCGTCCCTTTTTAAATAAATAAATGTGCTTCAACTAATCCTCTTTTACCCATGGTATTCCTATTCTTTTCCACAGATGGACGCACCCGCTTCACCTCGTCCCAGTGACACTTTCTTGCACGAGTTTGGCACTCCTACCCTGCTCTGGAGAGTGTTACGGACTGTTGGGTACACTGAGCCACCTCAGTATTCTTGGTGGGAGATGGAGAGCACAGGAGGGATCCAGTGGTTTGCTGTGCAGGGAGTTGTCCCTCCACATGGGGACAAGCCTGCATGGACAGGCTGGACGTGCAGCTCAGATGGGCAGACTCCCTGGGAGGCAGCTCAGGTTGCAGCCCAGACTATCCTGCTAGATATATGTCAGAGGTGTGGTGACGAGCTGACGGGAGGACCAGCGGCCTCCATTCCTAGTGCTGACCCAGCAGCCGCGGAGTGGAAACAGGCTGATGGTTGTGCATTGGTTCGAGGTAGAGGAGAGAGAGCTGAGAGCTCTAGTCCCGCTATGAGTGCTATGATGGCTGTACTCAAGCTGATTAGTCAGCGAGAGGGCACCTATGCACAGGTGATGGTGGCTGTTCGCAGGGCCCAGGAGATGCAGCGGAAGGCTGAAAAGCGTGCTCGCAAGTTTCGCAAGCAAGCTAGACTCCTGGAGCAAACTTAGAAGGACCGCAATGACTGGGAGGACATAGCGGAGTACCGTAGACAGCAGTGGGTGAAGGCCATCAGAGAGAGAGATCATAAGCAGGATCAGATGAGCCAGTTAGCTCGAGAGAGGGAGACTTTGCAGGAGCGCTTGGTGCAGCTCACCCGTGAGAGGGATACTGCACTCCGTGTGTCGGAGAACAGGCGCCGAGCATGGGAGATGCACCGAGTTCAGTCGCTTGAGCGGGAGAACTATCTACAGGGTCAGATTGAGGCTGGTCTTGTGGAGATTCACCGTCTCAACAACTTGCTACACCCTATTCCTCGCCCTATACCCGTGTATCCAGAGGTGGGACCTCAGGTGATTGTGGCCGATGATGATGGTATGGAGGTTGATGGACCAGCAGCGGCTGCACCACCTTTACACGAGGACGTGGAGGACGAGGAGCTTGAGCCGGTTAGCGACGAGGATGGAGAGGCGATCTTCGACGCTAATTCGGACGACGAGCCTGGAGTGTAGGGAGTAGTGAGTAGTTGCTGCCAGGATCTTTTGTTGTATGCCAGTCGCTGTGGTGCTTTTGTAACCATGTTGTAATCCGAAACTTTGACCTTGACTCATGGCATGTACTGTAAGGGTGTAATAACTTCATGGACCCTATGTGCAGTCTTTATGATCGTTATGTTATGTCGATGTTTTCCGTTGTGGTGCGTATTGCGGATATCTATGTCGTGTGTTGGATTGGTGATGTTGTTTTGTGGAATGGAATTGTTGTGCCTTTCTGTAAAGCTATTCTGTCGAATGCTTTCAGGCATGGATATAAGTTCTTCTACAGCAAATCTTGTCATCATCAATGCTCACTGACTGTGTCTTTTCAGATGTCTCGTGGCACCCGAGGTGCGGAACAACGTGCAAACATGAATCCACCACCTCCTCCTCCACTACCAAATCCAGCTGAGCTGATGCAAATGATGATGGAAAATCATAGGATGCTCACTGAGACCATCAATCGGATGGCAAATCAGGGTGGCCGTAATGCACAGGAAGGGCCAGCTCCTAACCAGTATAGTAGTTTCAAGGACTTCATGGATACGAAGCCCCCACCTTTCAGAGAAGCTGAAGAACCCCTTCAAGCTGAAGAGTGGCTGAATACGGTGGAACAAAAGTTTCGCCTACTTCGTTTGACTGAAGGTTTGAAGGTGGAGTATGCCGCTCATCAACTGCAAGGGCCAGCAGGCATCTGGTGGAATCAGTACCGGGAAGCTCTACCGCCTGACACGGTGATTGATTGGAATCTTTTCCGTGAGGCGTTCAAAGGGCATTTCATTCCTCCGGGTGTTATGGAGATGAAGCACACCGAGTTCATGCAGCTGACTCAGGGCAACAAGACTCTGAAGGAGTATTTGCATGCTTTCAATCACTTGTCTAGGTATGCTCTTGAGTTTGTGGACACGGAGACGAAAAAGATCGCTAGTTTCAAGCGGGGTTTGGGTCCCAAATTGCTGAAGACTATGGGCCGCACTAGGTGTGCAACTTTCAATGAGTTTGTCAGTGATGCTCTTACTCAAGAGAATTATAACACTGTGTACACTGCGACCAAGACTCGCAAGAGGGCTTTTGAGGCCGGGGCAGGATCATCTCAGTCCAAGGCTCCAGTGGCAGTTAAGCCACCATTCCGTGCTCCAACCCCCAACCAGCGATACCGCCCTCCGGTGAAGAAGAATCAGGCAAAGACGGGTTTTCGCAAGGGGTACTCTATTGCTCTTCCTAGGGGCAACACGGGGCCCAACTATGCCAAGACTCCACCTGCCAATCGTCCGTGCTGGAACTGCAATCAGACCGGGCATTGGCAGAGCAACTGTCCTTACCCGCCAAAGAAGGGCAACCAGGGGAACGTCCGTCAGGGGCGTGTTCATTACACAACTGTGGAAGCAATCCCTGCTGGTGAGGTAGTCACGGCTGGTAAGTTTCTGGTCAATCAACATGATGCACTGTGCTTTTTGATTCTGGAGCATCGCATTCTTTTGTGAGTTCTGAATTTATATCTAAGCATAGCATCAAGACCATCACACTTGATAAGGGCAGTTATTGTATTAGTGCTGCGGGAAATGATATTTCCACCAATCAAGTGGTTTTGGGGGCAACTCTGGATATAGGAGGCCGTCAGTTTCTTGCTGATCTGGTTGTTTTACCCGGTGTGGGCATAGATGTAATTCTGGGGATGAAGTGGATGAGTGGTAATGGAGTTCTTATTGACACCACCACTCGCGTAGTGATGTTGAAAGACCCAGATACCAAGGAGGCATTTTTAGTGCAACTTCCTCGTGATATTCAAATCCGTAGCACTGTGAATGCAGTTACCTCTAAGGCTTTTCAGGATATTCCGGTGGTGTGTGAGTTTCCGGATGTCTTTCCTGATGATCTACCCGGGCTTCCTCCGGATCGGGATGTGGAGTTTAAAATTGAATTGATTCCAGGCACCGCTCCGATCTCTAGAAGACCTTATAGGATGCCGCCCAATGAATTAGCTGAGCTTAAGACCCAACTAAATGAGTTGTTGCAGAAGGGTCTTATTCATCCTAGTTCTTCTCCCTGGGGTTGTCCGGCTATCTTTGTGAAGAAGAAAGATCAATCTTTGCGCATGTGTGTGGACTATCGTCCCCTAAATGCGGTGACAATCAAGAACAAATACCCTCTCCCTCGCATTGACATCCTGTTTGATCAGTTGTCTAAAGCTAAGGTATTCTCCAAGATTGATTTGCGATCTGGGTACCATCAAATCAAGATCCGTCCCGAGGATATACCTAAGACGACTTTCTCGACGAGGTATGGGTTGTATGAGTACCTTGTCATGTCCTTCGGGCTTACGAATGCACCTGCTCATTTCATGTATCTTATGAATTCGGTGTTCATGCCCGAATTGGACAAGTTTGTAGTGGTCTTCATTGATGATATCTTGATATATTCTTGCAATGAAGAGGAGCATGCTGAGCATCTGCGTGTAGTGTTGTCGCGTTTGCGCGAACATCAGCTTTATGCTAAGTTTAGCAAATGCGAGTTTTGGCTAAAGAAAGTACCTTTCTTGGGCCATGTCTTATCTGAAGAAGGCATATCAGTAGATCCGGCTAAGGTGCAAGAGGTACTGGATTGGAAAGTTCCAACTTCGGTACACGAGGTTCGGAGTTTTCTCGGTCTGGCTGGGTATTACCGTCGATTTATTCCGGAGTTCTCCAAAATATCCAAGCCTATGACTCGTCTGCTTCAGAAAGATGAAAAGTTTGTGTGGACACCTGAGTGTGAAGAGGCATTCCACAAGTTAAGGACACTGTTGACATTAGCTCCTGTCCTAGCTCAACCTGATATCGAGAAGCCTTTCGATGTCTTTTGTGACGCATCAGGCATTGGTTTAGGCTGTGTGTTGATGCAGGAAGGTCGCGTTATCGCGTATGCCTCGCGCCAACTTCGAAAGCATGAGGTCAATTACCCCACTCATGACTTAGAATTGGCAGCAGTTGTTCATGCTTTGAAAATCTGGAGGCATTATCTGCTGGGTAATCTGTGTAATATCTACACCGATCATAAGAGCCTCAAGTATATCTTCACTCAACCTGAACTGAACATGCGGCAGCGAAGGTGGCTTGAGTTGGTTAAAGACTATAATCTCCAAGTGCACTATCATCCGGGCAAGGCAAACGTGGTGGCGGATGCCTTGAGTCGGAAAGCGCACTGTCACTCAATCCGAGTGGAAGATCCGTTGTTGTCACATCTTATGCATCCACTTGTGCTCAACCAGATTTCTCTGGAAAGTACCATTCGCAATCGAGTCATCGAATTGCAGCAGACAGATGTAGGCATCTACCATATCAAGAGAAAGATGAAAGAAGAAGAAACCAAGCATTTCCGGGTTGATGAAAATGGAATTCTTTGGTTCAAGGATCGACTTGTGGTCCCAAAAGACCGCGAGCTGCGAAATCAGATCTTATCTGAAGCTCATTCATCCAAAATGTCTATCCATCCTGGCAGTAGCAAGATGTATCAGGATCTGAAACCTTTGTTTTGGTGGACAAAGATGAAAAAGGAGATAGCGGCTTTCGTCGCTCGCTGTGACAATTGTTGTCGCGTGAAGGCTGTTCACATGAAAGCTGGTTTGCTTCAACCCTTGTCAATTCCTGGTTGGAAATGGGAAGAAGTCAGCATGGATTTCATCAGTGGACTCCCAACTTCTGTTAAGGGTTATGACTCTATCTGGGTGGTTGTAGATCGTTTGACCAAGGTTGCTCGATTTATTCCAGTCCGAACTGATTATCGTCCTCATCAGTATGCGGAGTTGTATTTCGAGCACATTGTTCGTCAGTATGGTGTGCCTCGAACAATCATATCTGATCGTGGACCACAGTTCACTGCTCGTTTTTGGGAATGTCTTCATGAGCAGATTGTACCCACTTGGTCCGCAGCTCTGCTTATCATCCCCAAACAGCAGGTCAAACTGAACGAGTTAACCAGATCCTTGAAGATATGTTGAGGGCATGTGCTCTCTCATCAAAAGGTTCTTGGGTCAAGTGGTTGCCATTAGCTGAGTTCTCCTACAACAACAGTTATCAGGAGAGTATCAAAATGGCTCCATTTGAAGCCTTGTACGGTCGAAAGTGTCGAACCCCGTTGAATTGGTTAGAAGCTGGGGAGCGAAGGTACTACGGCATCGATTTCGTGAATGAAGCGGAGCAGAAAGTCCGTGTTATCCAGCAACACTTGGAAGCTGCTCAAGCTCGTCAGAAAAGTTATGCCGACAAGAGAAGGAAGCCGATTGAGTATTCGGTTGGTGACCATGTGTACATCAAGGTGTCTCCGATGAAGGGTGTACAAAGGTTCGGAGTCAAGCGAAAGCTTGCGCCTCGCTATGTGGGACCTTATCGGATTCTCGAAAAGAAAGGGAATGTGGCATACAAAGTGCAACTCCTAGTTGCGCTTCGAGCTATCTTCCCTGTTTTCCACGTATCACAATTAAAGAAGTGCCTTCGTGTACCGGAGGAACGAGTGGAAATTCGAGATATCAAGTTGAAGTCAGACTTGGTGTATGAGGAGAAACCCGTAGCGATTCTTGATCGCAAGGAACGGGAAACGCGTAATCGTGTGGTTAAACTCTACAAGGTGTTGTGGAGCAACCACGGGGAAGAAGATGCCACTTGGGAGACGGAGGATTATTTAAAAGAAGTTTACAAAACCTTCTTCGAAAATCAGTAAGCTTTCAAATCTCGGGACGAGATTTTTGTAAGGGGGGAGGGCTGTAACACCCCAGTGTTATGGTTGCATCAAACATGTGCATAGCATGAGCATCATCTTTTATTCAAAGCATCCATGATCATCATCTATCTTGAGACATGTCATCCTTTGGAAAAATGTGTTTTAAATGGCTTAAATAGGCTTCCTATGCTTATGTTTGAGTGAACAATGCTTGTGTTTGTGCTTAATGCCTTGGTAAATAGCTTATCTATGCTTAACTCAATCTTGGGAACAATGTTCATGTTGATCACTTCTCCAAAATAATCACTTAAGTCATACTTATTCAAATAGACCCTAGAAACCTCTTTTGCTTAGGCTTTTAAAAAGTGTTTCATAAAATGTTTGCATGTCAAAACTTCCTACAGCAAAGTTGTAGCAAATTTTATAAGGAACAAAAGTTGTTTTATGGCCATCTCATGAAAATGATCACAAATAGCCCAAAAGTGGCCCACAAGGAAGATTTGGGGCTGTTTTCCACACTTAGAAAATTTTCTAAGTCCTGGGGGCTTTGCAGTTTGCTCGAGGGGGTGTTCTTCACCTTCCCGTTTGAATTCTAGAGCGAATCAAGCCTTGATCTTGTAAGCAATGTTGGAGTACTCGTGTAGCTCTCCAGCATGGAGCAATTAGCCAGCAAAATCATCGAGTGATTAGGGAGTAAATCTTCGGGCAAAATCGAGTTTCAGTCGGCTCGGGGGAAACTGAATCGCGTCGTCGTCAGTCAGGGGAAGCTCGCCGGTGTGCCGCGTGTTGGACTCGTGGCGTCCGTACGTCGCCGTTGGCCCCGCCCGTCAGTCCTCCACGCGTCCTTCATCTCGCCCCGGCGCCCCGGTCGCGTGGACAGAGCCATTTCCGCTCCCGGTGTCCTCTCTCTCTCGCGCGTCGTCGTTTCCGCGTCGCCGCCGTTGCTTCGGCGAGCTCGCGCGCGCGCATCTCCGTGTCTCCGGCCAAGCAGCTCGGTCCAGCGCTCCGCAAGCCTCTCCTCTCCACCGTCGTCGAGCTGGTTGCGACTGCCGAGCCTCGGTGAGCCCGCATTGCCTGCTCCGACGCGAGCTTACCTCGCCGGAGTTCCGCCATGGCCACCGGCGTCGTGGCCAGGGCTCTGTAGTCCACCATTCCTTCTCATTCTTGTCCCAAAAGCTTCGCTAGGTCTTGCTGTTGCTCGTCCTCGTTCTCTTCTGCCCTGTCTCCGGCCAGAGACGCCGGCAGTCGGCCGCGCACCACCGCCGTGCCGCCATTCGCTAGGGCGAGGTACCTAGAGCTCGGTAGAGTTAGGGTTTTGGGTACCGCTAGATGCGGAATGCAGTGGGGAGCACGATGGTGCCCTTGGCCAGCGCTGAGACCTCGCCGTCGGCGAGATCTCCGGCGGTCAAGCCGCGCCTCTGCTTCTGTGTCACTGGCAGGTGGGGTCCGTTGACGCGCGGGTCCCCTCTGTCAGTCTCTCTTTCTCCTTTGTTTAAATCAGAGTTTGAGCTGATTTTGTAAAAATCATATCTCTAGTTTTTGTGATCCAAAAATTGTGAAACAAATTTTGTGTTGTTTCTTGAGATGGCTAGTATTTAATAAAAATATAAAATGAATCATGTTTTCTGAGAAATTATTTATTAAGGATTTAATCTTGTTATTTATGGATAAATGCATATCTCTGGTTTTACTAATTAGTTTGCTCTGAAATTTTTATGGTGGTGATCTGATGTTATCCTTGTGCCTCTGTAATTTTTGTAGATTTTTCTGAGCACTTTAACTAATATCTTGTAAATATGCCTTACCTAAAATTAATTAATAAATGCCTTGTTAAGTAATTGTTTTGGGGTTTTCAACTGATGATCTGGTGACCTTGTATTATGTTTGTGCTCATGAGTCATATGGTTGGCATAGTTTGTGTTTTGATCATGTCATTAAATAATTAACTATAGGGTTAAATGCTGTTCTGGACAGCAAGTGAGTAATTTAACTTTGCTTAATGATAACTTGACTTTCTGTGAAACTTGTATAAAACAAAGTTGTTCTAAACTTGTTGAACTAACTGTGGTTTAAATTTGAGGTCATTTGGCCAAGTAGTTTAAAAGTTATAGCTATTCCAAGTTGGGTTCCAGAAATAGGGGCTCTCTGTCTTTCTGGGACAGAACCTGGAACTTTGTTAAAATGACTAGTGTAATGTTTGAATCTTGCTGTCATGTTTAAAGATGAGTTGTAGACAATTTCCTAAGCTTTCCAGAATGTCCTTACTCATGTTTGTTGGACCTGTCTATCTATAATTATGATTTATTTACTGAGCATACTTGTTTTATGTTGTTTGCTGCTTTAGTGCCATGATAAGTTTTGGGTTATGTTAACTTGTTTATTCATGTGAGTTAGTATAACTCTTACTCCGTAAATGAGTGCCCAGTGAGTTGCTTGTGTTATTAAGCATTCATCTGTAGCATGTGCACCTTCTCATTCATCGAGCATGCAATAGGTGCACCGGACGTGGCAGTTTCCTTCGAGCTCCAAGCAAACCCCGGAGGCCAGGAAGGCAGCCAGGAGGTGGAGGTCCAGCAAGCCGGACTCGAGGAGCCCGAAGAAGAAGTTGAGTGCCCGAATCACGAGCCGGCATCGTTCGTGAAAGGCAAGCCCCGGAGCATTCTAAGCCTCCTCTATTTTCGAAAGTTTACTTAATACGTTATATCTATTGATGCATTACGTATAGGAGTTGTGATGAAAATGTTGCTGCATTCTACCCTATCCTTGTCCAGATAACTTACCCTCCCCGGTTGTAGAGTTAGGTCCGAGTAGCAGCTTAGTTATGCTTTAACCGGTAGAAGTCGGGTGATATCCTGTCATCCGCGCGATATAGGGTTGTGTCGGGTCGCGATGGTCTATATGTGCTATCGTGGATGGAACCTGATTAAATTGATTTAAGCCGGGCGGAGTTTTGCAAGTTTGTAGTGACTCCGTCTGTGGCAGCTAAGGACCGATCGTTGTACGTCCTCTTGTCATGTTGAACGCATGCCTGACACTTAGTTGGCCGGATAACTCGTTCCGACCGCGAAGCCGAGTAGTATGACTCAGGCCGGAAGACCGGCAAGTATAAAGTGCGCACTACCGGAGGAAGTGCAGTGTGCGGGGGACCATTGGCGTAAGTCCAAAGGCAGGTGAGTTAAAATTCCTGACCTCCCTGGCAGAGTGGTAGCCCTGGGAGTGCGGCGCTGATCGGAGCCGCGATTCCTGAGTTGTACCAAAGGTGACCCGTTGGCTCTCCGGCAGGGGATGCTTGGGTGAGTGCTAGGAATAAACCTCCAGCTGGATAGGAATTCGATTCGAATCGCCGTCTCTCCCGGTTAGTGAGAACTTGACAGAGCAGCGGCAAACGTAGCATTCACTAATAAACTTGGTTCATGATAATGATGATAGCAAGAAGAACATATGATGAAATTGATATGGTTATTATTGTTTGGAATAATCAAGTGATGTGTTGTAGTACAGGTGCTAATCTAGTGGTAGGCTGATGATAAATAAATCTGATGCTCTTAAAATGACTTAGTGGTAAGTTAAGCTTTTGGCAAAGAGGTGAGTCAACCAGCTCCACTTAAAATTCAGCCTTGCATGATCCTTGGTGTCTTTTATGTTTTACTAGACGGGTAAGTCTAGCTGAGTACATCCTCGTACTCAGGGTTTATTCCCACCTGTTGCAGATGATATCTTCTATGACGGTTTCTGCAAGACCTGTCTCCATCCCGCTGGGGATGAGGACTAACCGTTGGGCACGGTTCTCTAATCTTCTCGCCTATGATGCTTTTGAGAGGATGACCTAGACTCTGGCAGTAACAAACTTGTGAACTGAACTTTGAACAAGTGTGTGTACTTATTTTGCTTCCGCTACTTCGAACAAGTGTTGTAATAACTTAATACTCCGATGTGGTGCCGCTTCGACGGCAATGAATGACTATGTAACATCCGTTGTATTTATGTTGAACTATTACGATCTTGGTTTGTTGCGAGTTGGTTTGAAGTCCTTCGTGATTTCGATTGACTACCGGGATTATATGGGCTCAAGTTTAGAAACTTGATTGTTTGACGATCGTTTCTGCACTTGAACTCTTATAATTTGGTCGGTTCTGTGACAAAAGAAGGCAATGTCACTATGCCTTATACCACAAATACCACATATTTTGAGAGAAGGCATATACCATCACTGCCTTGGTAAGGATCCAGAAATACCACAAAAGAGAGATATGAGAGAGTCATACAAGGAATCTCTGAGTTTTATTTGAAAATCTGCAAAAACTCCAGAGCTATAGCTGATCAAGAATAAGAGACATGGCACTTGATTGGACTGTTCTATCTTTTAACTACTCAAGACAGAAGTGACGGTTACAAGTCTCATGGTAAAAGGTAAAGTAAGTAAGATTTAAACAGTTTACTCTAACTCACAGATGAGATCTTATTTAAAAGCATGTGTACCGTAAATTTTTAAAGATATTGCAACAACTTCTAATCCATCGCTGAGTCTATCCTTGCTCAGGGACGAGCAAGAGGTAAGCTTGGGGGAGTTTGTTGACGGTCCTTAACTATCAAATTAAATTAACAAAGAAACAAAGAAAAGGATCCAAATGAAATCAACATCTAGATTTAGGGTTTTATCTCACCGAATTCCACGAGTTTTGGTGTTTGTCTATTTCTGCAGGGGGTTATCAGGAAATACGGAAGAAAGGCCCACACGTCGGGATTACATAGAGATATCAATGTGCCGCGCAATTATCTTACATCTAGAAGACTCCAGAAGCCACGAGAACGAAGCGGAGGCCGAACGGGGCCTGGCCCAGGGCGCCTGCCCAGGTGACCAGGGCGCCTGCCCCCCTGCTGAGTCCAATCAGGACTCTCTTTCGGGATCAATCTCCACCGACCTAAAGGATCAAGGATAACCATTCAATCAATGTCGGTTTGATCCAACGGCCCATATTCACTTGAAGGGACTATAAAACCAGACCCCCTGGCCCCTGGAGGAGAGAGCCTCTCAACCATAATTCATTATTCCTCAAGGGAGAAGAAGCCTCTGATCAAGATTAGAGCCACCACATCAATTAGACATCTAGATTAGCATAGCTACATAGAATTAGAACTTGAAGGAGTCAATCTTCGATTGGTTTCCAGATCTGTCAAGAGGATTCTTGGTAATTCTCTAATTGTTCTTCTAATTGTTCATTTTTGTTCTTCAATATTATGAATATGACTTTGTTCTACTTCAATATATTGCTTATGACTTTGCTCTACTTGTTTATATTCAAGATTATATTGTTCTTAGTTTATCATAGTTATATACTTGGCTTAGTTAGATTGGATCTATATACATGTTTAGGATCGTATAGCATTTATCCATCGGATCCATGGGTAAATGATAGATATTGTGTAGGCGTGGTGCTTATACCATATTTATCTGCGATTGTACCCAATATGCCACATCGTGGGGTAGTTCGTGATAGTGATAGCTTCATTGATTCTTATATGGTCCCCCTCTTGTGTAATGGGCTGGCAGAGCAACATTATTACGGGGGAATGATTGCTATGTTTCTCATATGCCTTGCTAATATCACTATGCATGGGCGTAGTGTTTTCTCGCAATGATTGCTAAGTATGCTTGCACTAACTATGATAATTCTAGATTGTATAGTTAAGAATAACTTAGGAAATATTCTTGTAGTTCGTTCTAATACCATGCTAATGACTTGCTAGAATATCTAATTGAGGTGCTTATCATATTTATTATGTGGCTAAGTTATGCTGATCAGATTAATTATCATTGTCACTATTCATTACTTTATATATCCTTTATGTGACACTTATCCCTGTATGAAAGAGTTAGATATATGTTCTCCATTATACATGCAATGATAGATACTCAATCTCATATTCCATTCTATAATCAACATTGATGATTGCTAATCCCTTCCAAGTGGTAAAAATATAAATAACGATACCTGGAATACTTCTCGGTTAAAATGCTACATCGGTATTAATCTGTGCGCTTGCAGATCCCATTCATTATTTATTTAGAAGAGCAATTGCATATTTCAATACTATGTCTCTCATGTCATGCTGGGGATGACAACTTGGCTTAAGTGGTACGAGGGATAGGTTTGGCATTTTTGGCACCGTTACTAGAATTAGAAAACTGTCTACTTTTGGTAATGATGTTAAGAATACCCAATAACCATCTTTGTTGCCTCATATTTAGCTTTGACTGAGTGAATATGTACTTAAGATTCTTGTGATCAGTGTAGATGTGACACTTATTTCCAAGCAAGTAATGCCTCCAGATCTTCAGAGCATGCACAACAGCAGCAAGCTCAAGATCATGTGTTCGATAATTGACTTCATGTTTTCTTAACTGACAGGAAGCACAAGCGATAAATCTGCCCTCTTGCATAAGTACACAGCCCAAACCACATTTCGATGCGTCACAAAATACATCAAAAGGCTTCTCGATATCCGGTTGTGCCAAAATAGGAGCAGTGGTCAGTAGCTTCCGCAAGGTGTGGAAGGCAACTTCGCACTCCTCTGTCGAGATGAACTTATGATCCTTTTGTAGTAAGTTGGTCATCGGCTTAGCAATCTTAGGGAAGTTGGGGATGAAACGACGATAATAATTGTCTAACCCAAGAAAGCTACGAACTTCTGAGATAGAAGTTGGGGCCTTCCAGTCCATGACCTCTTGTACCTTAGCTGGATCTACAACAATTCCTTCTTCCGATAGAATGTGACCCATAAACGGAACCTTCTTCAGCCAAAACTCACATTTGCTGAACTTCACATACAACTGATGCTACCCTAGTCGACTTAACATGATTCTCAAATGTTTGGCATCGTCCTGTTCATTCTCCAAATAGACTAAAATGTCATCAATGAACACGACTACAAACCTATCCAACTCGGGCATAAAGACTGAATTCATCTGATACATGAAGTATATGCCGGAGCATTTGTCAATCCAAGGGACATGACAAGATAATCATATAACCCATATCTGGTAGAAAAGGCAGTCTTCGATATGTCTTGCGGTTGAATCTTGATTTGGTGATACCCTGACCTTAGATCTATCTTAGAGAAAACTTTTGCCTTTGACAACTGATCAAACAGGATATTGATGTGAGGTAAAGGATATTTATTCTTGATGGTCACAACATTGAGCGGACGATAGTCCATGACCATGCGCAAGGATTGATCCTTACTTCTTCACGAATAGTGCTGGACACCCCCATTCGGACGAACTTGGTTGAATAAAACCCTTGTCCAGCAGTTCCTTTAGTTGGGTTTTCAATTCAGCAAGCTCATTTGGCGGAATCCGGTATGGTCTCCTAGAGATTGGCGTTGTATCGGGTACTAGTTTGATGGCAAACTCAGCTTCTCTATCCCGAGGAAGCCCTAGTAGCTCTTCTAGAAAAACATCAAGAAACTCACAAACTACAGGGATTTGGGTTAAAGGAACCACTTGCGTAGCACAAGAGATGCTAGCAAAGTCAAACCAACGAGGTAAAGGTATTTGGAAAGAGCCACTGCCCTGAGGCTCCTTAAGAGAAAGCATCCTCTTCCCTGCATCTATAACTACGTCCCAATCCAGTTCATGCTACAATGACATCCAACACTAAGCCAGGCTTGACCACAAGAATTACTTGAAACATGCAGTTACTTATATCTAAGGTTGCCTGTTGGACCACTTTACTTGTTAGAACATCTACCCCTACTGAGCTAATGCGGTAGCCATAATCCAACTTTGTAACTACTTGATCATGCTTTTGTGCAAATGCTTGACTCATGAATGAATGCAATGACCCTGTATCAAACAAAACAACTACGAGATGTTGGTTGATCGGGAACATACCGCTGTTACCAGTTCTCCTTCCGTAATCTCTTCAATCGAGGTGTGATGCACATGGGCTGGGTAGGTCGTCTGCTACTTCTTAGGCTAGGGACATTCCTTAGCAAAGTGTCCAATCTTGTGGCAGTTGTAGCACGGTCCCTTGACCATGGTGTTAGCAGCAGCTGCTGCAGCCTGATTGGCCCTTGGCATTGTGTGGGTCATAGCTACCTTGTATGGCTTCTGTTGAGTTAGCGGCCCCATGTTCCTTCTATGTGGAGGTCGGAATTTAGCACCCAGGGCAGGAGGACGATACTGCTGACATCTTACCACTGGTGCCGTAGAATGAGATGAACCGGCTTCAAAAGCCCTCTTGCGAGACTTGGACGCGCTATAGTTGTTGTTATTGTTCTCGTGAGTTAGACAGTCACTAATATAGGCATTAAAAGTAGCTTGGGGCCCTGTGACCATGGTCTTCAGCATCTTGGGGCTTAAGCCCCTTTGGAAACTAGCGATCTTCTTAGCTTCAGTATTCACAAACTCTGGGGCATAACAAGCAAGTTAATTGAAAGCATGCAAGTACTCTTTCACAGTCTTGGTTCCGTGGGATAACCTCATGAACTCGGAGACCTTCATTGCCACAAAGCCTGGGGGAATATAGTTTCCCCGAAAAGCAGTAGTGAAGTGATTCCAAGTAATTGGGGTCCTCTCAGGATAAGTGGTACGATGGTGGGACCACCAAATCATAATTTCTCCCTTTAGTTGGTGCGTTGCATATTCTGCCTTTAGCTCGTCAGTCATCCGGAGTAGACAGAATTTCTGCTCCATGGTGTTAATCCATTCATCAGCTTCCAATGGTTCCACTGCCTCTTTAAAGACCGGTGGTTTGGTGTCCATGAAGTCCTTGAAAGAACTGTACTGATTCACTTTGTGGTCGTTTGGGTTAGTCCCACGGTGGGTGTTCTCAGCGATATTGCATAGGGCAGCCTCCATAATTTGTTGCATCTACTCCATGTTTTGCTGACTCACCAAAAATTGCGCAAAGAACACATCTACAGTGTATGGAGGGGGAGGTAGTGATGGCAGTGGTGGTGCTCTATTCTCATTTCTGCGAGCTCCGCCTCCTGAGAAACCTTCTCTAGCATCGTGGTTGTGGTTACCCCTGCCATGTGTTTCCACCATCTGCAATCGTTAGGAGTTGTCACCAATCGGTAGGTACATGTAAAATCATGCCATACTGAATTTGCCAACAAGAATAAATCCACACAATAAATAGAGGCACAATAATTCATCATCCACACACAACATCACTAACAGAATTACTTAGCACATTGCCAAAAAAGGTTCGCATACATCAAAAATTGCCAGCATACATACACTGGACTTTTCAAATGTCAACACCACTCAACCACATCAAGTCTCACACATAACCAAGTCTCAACCCAGATTAGGATTACATGCCATGCAGAAACAACAACAACAAAAGAAAGACTAGAGCTAGAACACTAGCGTCTACTCGCTATGGTCGCTATCCTTGTCGAAACCCTCGCCTTCCTCATCTTCACTTGCTGCCACCTCCATCTCTGGATCCTCATCTGTTTCTTCCTCAGAATCTATCTCAGCTGCTCCAAGAAGGTGATGTGGATGGAGCCGGTTATGCAACTAGTGGATCTCCTCATGCAAGTTCTCATTATACTCCTCAGCATTGGCTAGCTGCTGCTCAAGCTTAGCTGGGCCCTAAGAGTGTCTTCCTCGTGCCAGGATTCATTCCTCTATCGAAGCTCATGAACTAGCATACGCTCACAGTTCCTTTATGGGCTGTGGTCACCCTATCTCACTGCTCTCTCAATGCTAGCATGTCCTGGCTTAGCACGTTGTTCTGCTGAACTGCCTGGTCCCTCTCTAGTGTCACACGGGCAAGCTCTGCCTGCAACCTCTCAACCTCACTGTCAAAGTCACGCTACAGCTGGTGCTTCCTGTCTTGGACTTTTAGTAGAGACTCAGTCAAATGCCCCAAACAGCGCTCTAGGCCCCTATAGGTCTTCATCATAGCAAACATAGCACTCATAGTTGTACTGTCACTGTGTTGGTCCTCATCCGCACTCCTCTCTAAGGCACTCCCCTCGAACTAATCCCACACCGAGGTGTAGGGGTCACCCCAGGGAAACACCACAGCGAAGGCATGAGCTAACTCCTGTGGAAACCTCTCCATGAGATCCCTCAAAATTGCAAAAGAAGCCCTGTTGGCTCCCTAAAAAGGAATACTGCCTCTGGACTCATACACCCAAGTGCCCGAGGTGGGGTCACCGCCGCTAGTAGGGATCAATGCCTTGACCCCAACTAGGGTCCTGTCACCAAGCTGCTCTCTGCTCCAATAGTAGCGAGGTTCCCTTCCTTCAGGATACCCCATAGCACTGAGCACCCTCCAAAGCAAGGTAGGCATACCAAACATCCCTAGGAACTTGCTCTTACGATGCGAGTCTCTAGGTGCCAGCTGATGGCAAGGAACCCACCCTCTAGTGGACTTGCGAGCGGTACGCCTGGTGCGAGCCATATACTTAAAATGGGATAACTTGGGTAAGATCAAGGATTAACTTTATCGTTTTTATTAAAATGGGACAGATTTATATAAGGGGAGGAACTAAGCAATGATATGAAATGAACATGATGCATGCACAAAATTTACGATCTCACAAACTTAGAAATAAGAGTTAATACAAATCGGTATATATGGTGGCATACACCATTCTCTCATATATGTAACTAACGCTCTACTCGAGAACGTGGTTAGTGTACCTATAGAAAACTCATTTCAGCCCAACCACAGTATGAAACATGTAGAACAGAAATTAAAGCTATGCATTCCACACACAGGTACCCCGTACTTGTTTGTGGCACGCACATCATCGCCTAATGACGGCATCACCTCTCAGGACGGAAACACCCACCAAATGGTAGTTTTTTCCTAAACACACGAATTATGTGTGTAGGACATAGCACCCTGAAGCACTTTCCTAGACCGGCAGTGTATCCGATCATGCTCTCACAGCTCTCACTTACTGAGGCGTAGAGGAAAATGATCCATTCATTGCCGTTCAAGTGAATGGCACTTATACTATTGCATGCCATATGAGCGACAAAATAGAAATATGATGCTTCGGAGTCCGCCATGGCCACAGTTGAGACTCTGCAGAAGCGCCACAAGACAATGGCCGACTTAGAGAAGGAGCTAGCTGAGCAGCGCACCATAATAGCCTCTCTAGAAGCCTGTCAACGTGTCCAAAGTAGATGCATCACTTATGGAAATACTAGAATAGTGAGGCTAGAGCATGATTCCACCGCTCTTGAGAGGGTGGAGGCTTTAGAGAACCCTAAGAAGTAGGGTCCATTTATCTTAGCATCCGATAGGGTGAGTGTTTAGTTTCATTCTCAGTGTGTTTATTTTTTTCAAAGTTTGCTGCTGTAATAATAGCCCTGCATGAAGATGAATTAAATAAATATTATTATACATCTTGTCTCTCTATTGTCTCTCTTTTGTCTCCACAATGTTGTGAATGAAGGATAACAGGAAACTACTATGGGGAGACACGTGACGATCGAATCGAACAAATTCTCATGAAAAGTTAACAAAATTGGAGAAGACATGACACGAAGACCATGCTTGACGAAGTTGACCCCGACTTGTTTGGGCGCCCGCTCAGGGGGAGAAGCCCCCTAGTCTCCGCTTCCAACCACAGTCAGGTATGATTTCTCTAAGTTATAAATTGTTATTTTTGCTACTATTTCGATTTGGAATAAAATATGTTTAGTTAAATCACCCTATGCATGAATAATTAAAAGATATTTTATTCATGACCACAAGATAGACTTATACCATGATAATTCCTAGAAATTCCTATTGTTGTTGGGAACTTTAATATAGGACCCCATATTACTTAAGTTGTTGTGGAAAGAGAGATAGTAGGAATTTGAGAACTTGATTTGTGATGTCTAGTCATTTGGAGAATTCTACTTTTCAAAAATCTTAAAATGATTAGCTATACTTCTTTGTAACAAGAATTAATGTCCTACTAGAGCCATGCATGATAGGTATAAAATAGCTCATAGGCTACTTGCTTTGTATTGAGTTTTGTCAAACCTTATTGACCTATGTTGAGATGATCATTGTAAGAGAACCATCCAAATTATAAGATATTAAGCATAACAGCGACCATTTACATTGTCAAACTATCAAGCTTAAGCCCATATAATTCTGGTAGTCCGTGAAATCTCGAGGGACTTCAAACCTTTTTCCGTACTCACAGCCAAGATCGTAATAAGTTTAGCAGTCACTATCCATAAGTTACATTCAGTTCACACATTCCAGAAGTTACATCGGAGTCCCAACATAGTTATTACAAACCAAGTTCAAATGTAGCGGAAGCATCTCAGTTTCGAAATTACACACACACTTAGTTCGTTACAGTGCCAGAGTCTGATCATTCCCATAAAAGCAAAAGAAGAGGTAGAGTGACCATTGCCCTTGGTCTAGTCATCACCCATTGCTGGGTACAAGCAGTTGATGCAATACCCATAATACATCTGCCCATCTGCAAAACAACATAGGCATGGAACCCTGAGTACAAGAAGGTACTTAGTTAGCTTACCCATCATAAACCAGAAATAAAGGACTCTCAAGGATCATGAAGGTTGTATAGTGGGATAGCTCGACACCCTTTTGCATAAAAGCTTAAACCACTAAATGTATAAACCCCTTTGCTTTTATTTAGCCCAGGCTAAGTAGCATTACCTATCATCTAGGTTAGCACCTATACTATTGCAAATAGTTGATTTGATATGATAGAACCAACAACATATAACATTCAATTTTCATCACATCCCATAACCACAGTGTTCCACAGTCCTTACTACGAGGACAAAGCTCAAGTCAAGTGCTCACTATCCAGGAGCGATGGCGATTTTAATCGATTTCTGATTAGCTGGCGAGTTATTCCCCACGCAAACCACACCCACTGATCAAGTGAGCTACAGGTTACCGTATTACACTATCCAGGACCAATTCGCAGGTTCCGTAGGCACCGCAGTACCCGAGGACTGTTCCAGCGACCGAGGTATCCAAGGTATACCAAGGTTGCATGCCGTGGCCTCGTCATTCTCCTCAACCATCACCAATACAGCGCATGGCAGCTCGATTCCTAGCCCAGATAGTGTTCATGCTTCACGGTCAGAATGACTTATCCTTCCAGTTATGTGTGGGGTATGCGTTCAACATGACAAGAGGGCTGTCAATGATCGGTCCTTAATTGACACAGGCAGACCCACTATGGTCCAACACCCCATAAGGCTCTGCCTGGTCTCAACTTACTTTTCCCGCGATGGGTTTTCTCCCATTATAGCATCAAACAGCTAAACCTTTTTGGTATCCACCTATATCTCACAGGTGACAGGAAATCACCCGACTTCTACCGTGCTAGGCAAACTAAGCATAGACTTCAGGCCTACACTACTTAGGACAAGGCAGGTAGATAGGTGGTAAATTCAAGGAAAACTATGCATCAACAGTGTCAAGCAACTCCTATAACTTAATGCAACAGAGTAAACAATCATGATATAACAAGGTAAGTTAGCGGAAATTAGGGAGACTTAGAATGCTCCGGGGCTTGCCTCTCTCGAAGGTGCTAGGCCTATGATTGGGGCACTCCTGAAGCTCTTCTCCCGGCTCGTGTCCCTCCGTAAGTTCCTGCATCAGGGTCTCCTCCTGCTCCTCGGGCTCTACCTCATTCTCTGTGAGCCTGTATGATGCATATGCACAAATAAGCGGAGGTGCAGGATGCTCAAGGTGCAGTAGCATGCAAGTGAAGGCAAGATGATCATGATATGGTTTTATGGAGTAGGTGCATACTTCTTCTCCGGTAGAGAAGAGTCATGATGAATAAAACAAGGAATTATTACTACTAAGTAGTCAACATCATCCAAGAACATGTAATCAAGACAAAACATCTATTGCATTCTCTTCTACAAGCTATTACTAAACCAGCAAGCTATGACAATGCTTCAAAGATACACCAAACCCATCTTACCCTATCTATTTCATGCATAGCAAGGGCTTAATTATTTATTACTTATTAGGCTTACAACAGTAGCATGTATTTCTGTGTTTCAATAAATTCTACAAAAATTACAGCATGTCACAGATCATATGTAAAGTCTACCACCAAATTTTCATAGCATTTGGACAGGTAACATGGCCCACACAAAATTCTCAAGTTTATTAATATAATTGGGGGAAAATACCCTACTTATGCAAAAGTGTCAAACAACAGATTTCATATTTTTCTAAATTACTCATTAACTTAAGAAAGGCTCACAAAAATTTCCAGATTAATTGCTTTATCAGATTATTTATTAAAAATCATAAACTACTGTTATGCAAGCATTTAAATCAACATAAATTAATTAATACAGCAAATATTGTGTTTCTCATCTTTCCCAACAATTTCACAGTCATGCAAAACTAGTGAAACAAGAATCATATTTTTCTGGTTCATATTTTATTTTTTTTGCATTTTCTAAGAAACAACATTTACATATATTAAATAAACCTACACATAAAAGATATTCAAACACAACATGCAATGGTACCAAACTGTAGATCTTGATTTATAGAGCATGTGAAAATTTGTTTCAATATTTTTGGAGCCGTGGAACTCAAGTTATGAATTTTCAAACCTATAAAAGTATTTCTACAAAACATTTTCTTTAAAACGAAAATAAAAACGGCTGACTTTTGCTAGGTGCACCTGGTGCAGTGCACCCGCCTGCCATACGAGCGATAGACAGGTGGGCCACGGGGCCCCACCCATCAGTCACACCCCAAGAAGGAAGAACTCCGGCGAGCCGTAGCTCACTGCCGGTGACCTCCCACGGTGAACCAAGCACCCCCAAACGTTCTACCGCTCGAGGCGAACACGATGGACCCCCTAACTTGATCGGAGACACACCAGACGGAGCCCATCGCCGGCCATGGCAGCACAGTGGCACTGCTCATCGGGGAGCTCGCCCTTCCAGCTTGGTAGAGCGCGAATGGGAGGGTGCGAAAGCTTCGCGGTGCTCCGGCGAACACAATGCGTGCAGAGAGGGATGGAGAGGAGCACGATGGTGCGCTGGCCATGCGAGCCACAACGGTGCTCACGCCAAAGAAGGGGAAGATGGTGGAGAGCTCCTCACCGTGCTCCAAAACAGCCAAGGAGGTGTGTTTTGAGACGGGATGACGAGGCAGAGCAGGGGCTAGGAGGAATCGGAGGTAGGAGCGACAGATGAGGGAGAACACCACGAGCGGAGCTCGGTGGCGATAATGGCGACGGTAGCACTGGCGAGCTTCAAGCGGAGGCGAGAGCGCTGGAGAGGAGGCGAGGGCGAGTGCGTCTGAGCGAGAGGGAAGAGGCGAGCGCGCTGACATCCTTTGCAGCCCCGCCTGGCCGTCGTCGTGGTGCTGCCGCCGCGCATGGCCGCCATGCGGCACGGTTGGCCTGACGGCGTCGCCACTGCGGCGCGGGCGCGGGGGAAGGGAAGGCGTGGCGTGGCTGGGCTGGCTTTGTCCAGTGGGTCGGAAGCGAGGCGTTGGCCAGCTAAGCCCCCTGATCCCTTTTTATTTTTTTGAATTTCTTTTTCCAATAATTGTTCAAACACATTTTTGGGCTTTTAAAAGTCATTTTCAGATCTTGCCCCAGAAATAAACGTTGTTCAAAATAGAATTCTCTACAACTTTGCTTTAAGGTGCAACTCAAAATTCTAAGTAGAATTTGAATTACCAATTAAAACTATTTCTAGATTTAAGTAAATTCATTTTTGGGGATTTTTGGAATAAAATCTATTTCCCAATTTCTAGAGCTCCAAAAATTTCACAAAATTATTCTTAATTCATCTAAAACATAAACCAACCAAGTCTAGGTATCACAACAAATTTTAAAGCAAACATGTATTTCAGCACAATTAAATCTATTTAAAATATGCACATGAAATCATATTTAATTTAACTATGCACATTTGATGGAATGCTCATGCTCATGCTTTATGAGAATGGTTATGCATGATTTATGAGACTTAGTGCATGCTTAACACCTAGGGTGTTACAATTATCATGCTCCTAAGATCAAGATCACGTACACCCACATATATCTGCCATTCCTACACTGGGAATGCGCACAAACATGCCTTTCCATTCACTAAAAATATTTTACTCCTACACTAGGAGAAAACACAAAAATAGTTTTAGTAGGAATAATTGCTCTAAGTTCTTTAAAAAGTCTTTCTCAATATTTTTCTGGTTACAGAAGGAGGTATGTGGCTTTGCAAAATAAAAGTATTGAAAAAGAAAAGAAAGAAAGAAAGAGAAAAAGGACAAGTGTCCTAGAAAGAAAGATGAATAAAAGATAGCCCATACCGTCCTGTGCAAAGACCATTAGTGCTTTAGGAAAGAAAGACATTTCCAAAACAACAATGTAGAATTAAGATTAGCCACTATTCCACACACATGCACTTCTTGATCTAAGAGTATGCTATTCCCCTCCATGGATCTGAGTTTTGACTTAGCAAGATATGCAAGGTAAGTATGCTATTTCCATGAATTACTTTTAACTCCATATAAGCCTATATAGAGTAGGATGTATCAATCTACTTTGGTGAGTTCCACAAATACCACATATGATGAGTGATTTTGAGTGTGCTACATGATGGAGAAGGGTAAGCTAAGTTTTTCTTTGCAAAAATTTTATAAAACTCCAAGTGACAGGGCTAAAGGAAAAGAGAACTCTATTTTGTACTGTTCCATCCTCAACTTTCCAAAGTTTTATGGTAGACAATTTGAATCCCACAGTACAGGTTTGACTTGGAATAAATCTATAATGTCTTGGTTTGAGGTTATGATTAAAATAATCTATCTATCCTTTTTCATCAAGGACGAGTAAAAGATAATTGTGGGGGAGTTTGTTGACGGTATATAACTCCTAATTTTAACTATCAACTTAACATGAAAAAGGACCTATTTGCAAGCACTCAGTAGAAATAGGGTTATCAATAATAGAATTCCACGAGTTTTGTTCATTGTCTATTTCTGTAGGGGGTTACCAGAATAATAACAAAAGAAAGTCCACATATCAGATTTACATAGAGAGAAGACCGGAACGTCAACTCAGGAAGACTCTAGAAGACTCTAGGAGCCATCACCTAAAAGGTTGGACCCATCTGTGAGAGGGCAGGGGCAGGCGCCCCACCCTGACAGGGGCGGCCGCCCGGGGCTCTCCACCAATTGGAGTGAACCTCGTGGATCCTGCCTCCACCAACTTTGAGAATTAACCTTAAGCGCATATTTAACTCAGTTTGATCCAAGGGTTGTGGTGATTCCTATGGGATTATAAATAAAGACCCTACCCCCTGAGATGTAACTCTGAAACCCTAATTCATACATTAGAAGAAATGTGCCATCTTTTGACATTTGATATATGTCATAATACATGAAAAATAAGTCACAGATCTCCATTTATGACACCAAGTTGACGAAAACTAAAATGTCAAAAGATGCGCGTCTATAATGACAACTTGTGACATTTAAGTGTTCATGTCATAAAATCGTGACATTGGTTTTAGACTTCAGAAGAGTTTATGACTTCTACTTTTATGTCATAGGTTCTTAGGCCTTGTCACATAGGATGACTCATTGATTTGGCTCGATACATACCATCATGTACCCCAGCCACACATCAAACAATCCACATTGACATATGTAGGTCCAACAATATATTCCATCCATGACCAAATCATCAGGTTCGCAAGTCATTCATTAATATATTTGTTACATTCATCACAAACACCAAACAAATAGTTCACCGAGTGACCTTAGTCACAAAGTTATCTTAGATAAAATAAACAAATGGAAATCTCACATCCCTATCTCACAAGTGACCTTAGTCACCAATCTAATAGTTCAACAGGTCCTGACAGCTAGGTTTTCTTGGTGTCTTGAGCATGAGTGAATACCTTAGGTTGCTGGAATTTCTCCATGTCCTATAAAAAACACATCAGAAACAAACATCACTTGTTGAAACAAATGAAAAAAAATCAAAAAGGGACTTTACATATGTAAGCCAGAAGAAATCAAACAATAGTTACAATAATCTATGCATATATGATCTCACTACACCAACATCATGCATTGTTTGAACAACATTCTAGACTTGTCTTTGTAAGTAAGCTACCAACTAAAATACTGCTATTGCAAATTTTTTGTAGTTCTCTATTTATCAATTCAACTAAGCTAGCATACAAATAAAAGATGATTATACTTATAATCTCTAGCAAAGTCATGAGCATGTATATTCTCAAGTATAGTGGATGATTCTTTAAATTTAATGTACAGCATGTCAACAAAGGAAACTTTAGATTAATTTACAAAAGCCTGGTATATCTAACTTTCTAGTTGATGCACAAGCATATGTTTCAGAATTCACCATGCTAATTCAACATCACAAAATTCACAATGCTCCTAACATCAACAAATTCTTAATAATTTTGCATGACAAAAGAATAATAAGGAAACAGGAGCCTAGAACCCATTCAGACACAGTTACAAGAATGCCTTTAAATAAAAGAAATTAAGGCAGTTATATAAAAAATGCCATTCAGGCCTTTTTATAAGAATGCCATTACATAAAATAAATTAAGGTAGTTTTATAAAAAATGCCTTTAACAAAATGCCTTTAATTAACATATGGGTTATAGTGTACGAGAGAATAACCCAGGATCTTAGGGGTTAATTAAGGTCCTATTTAGTTGAAGAAAATTTTGTAAAATGGCTACTATAGCCCTTTCCTTTATATTTGATAATTATTGTCCAATCATGGACTAACTAGGCTCAAAAGATTTGTCTCGCAAATTACTAACAAACTACATAATTAGTTATTTTTTATCTATATTTAATCCTTCATGCATGTGCTACAAGATTCGATGTGACGAAGAATCTTAAAAAAATTTGCAATTTTTTTGTGAACTAAACAGCCCCTAACATGGAAAACATTGTCATGATATAGAGTTTAACTACATCAAAGATATTTTTTGTGACATGAAATTATATATGTCACTAAGTTGAGATGGCTTTTAAAAGAATGTCATAAACCGATCGATTTAGTGACATTTTGATCAAATGTCATGCCATAATCATCATAAGATGACACGTTTCTTGTAGTGATACTTTCCAGAGAGAGTTCGACAGAGAGGGGTCCCTCGAAATGATCTGTCTCTTTAGGGTGATAGCAACAAGAGAGATTGAGAGAGTATAAGGTGAAGATAGGAGTTGAGGAAGCCTGGTCTGTCGCTGCCTTCTTCTTCGTATGTTTGGGGTCAAGTCTCATAACTCGAGACTTGGTTCTAGAATCGTTTGGCAATTCAACTGCTGATACTAGTAAGTTATTGTTCTTATTGTTCTTACGTTTACGAGTTTACTTTATTCGCTTCACGTAGGGAATAGGGTAGTTATTGGTAGCGTAAGCGTGGTGCTTGGGCTAGGAATACTCGTAGATACTCCCTGCTTGGCCGGATTTGTGGTAGCCTTTTGAGGGAAGTGACAATCCTCTTAGGTCTCAGTAATCCACGTCTTGTCAGGAGGTAAGGTAGGGTATATGATACTAGGGTTAAGCACTCTCTAAGGTGTCTCTTTTCTCTAGTTACTCCCCTTAGAATGATATCTACACACTCTCTAAGAAGAGTGAAGAAAGAGTTCTCTCTATATCACTTAATTCTCACTATCTTGTCTTGCAACCCATGGGTAGTAGGTAGGATAAAAGGTTAGTCTTTTCCATGCTTTCTCCTGGTGGTAAAAAATAAATATCATACTCTGGACTTATCTCCCGAGTGAAGTGCTCAATCCGTGTGCTTGCGGATTATTTCTCTTTGATTCTTTCGTGTGCGTAACTAATATCAACCACCTTACCCCTCGAATTTATAGGGGTGGAGGTGCGAAGTGCAACGGGTGGGTCCAATAATGGAGGAAGGTAAATCTCCATAATAAATGTGCCCACCTAACTGCTTCTTGATTCCTAGAATAGGTACACTTGCCATTTCACCCGGCTCTGAGCTGTTACATGGATGCGCCATGATCACGTCGCATCACCTAAAAAGATGTGCCCAACGGACCAGAAGAGTTATCATCATAACGGTTTGTTCCATGAAAAGTAAAAATGGGCTCTGGCCCATGTGAAAACCTCGAGGAAACGGAGGCTAACCCTTAGTTAGGGTTTGACAGTCGTCCTCGAGTGCCTGAGTCAAGTACACACAAAGGGGGCAAACACGAGGCTTAGCTCGAGAATGAATCCTTGAGACCCCATGGGTGTATCCATGGCAAAGACAAGAGTATTACTGAGGAATCCCTGCGAAGGGAGGCATCGAACCACCACACCTTACCAAATGGGACTGGTATCCAGGCATCCATGCGTCTTGCATCAATAAGAACACCCCAGGGCCATTAGTCAACCCCTATTAAATTGGGCATAAGTTCTCACTTGGATTCTCTGTCACCAGCTCATCAAGAACATCAAGACTCACCCAATCGAGGGTAGTATGATGCTTCTTGCCTCACATCCGATCGAAACGACACGTGAGATGGATGCGAGAGCTAGCAATGCCCTAGCCATGCCAAGCTCGGGGGCTCATCTAAGCCTAGCACCCCTCAATGAAAAGAGGGTCAAATTCACTCAGAGGCTCGACGTCTCGAGATGCTCCTTGACAAAGTGCCACAACTCTAGTTCATGTGATCCCATCGTTGCAAAGATGTTAGCTACGCCTAGATAGATGGGCATCCCTCAAGAGATAAATAAAGTCCTTGAAGGAATCTCCTGTCTCCTCTGAGGCCTCGAGTGCTACCCTGATGGGGGACGCTCACATGCCCCCATGGAAACTCATGACTTGCACATCACTCTCGATTTATGCCCCCCTTCTCGAGCACCACCACTTAAACAGGGGCTCGGGGGCTACTGTCGGGTACCTGAATAAGGGGGTACCCTTAACCCTTGACAAAAATAATTAACCATCTTCCTCTCACTTTAACCTATGGAAAAGCCCAAACCAAGGGCCACGTTGGGTCAGCCCAAAAACGACCAACGATGGCCTAAGCCATGGCCTACTCAGTGATTCCCTGCTCAAGGTAGGACAGACGGCTCGAGAGTGCCGCTCGGCCTATAGCTTGAATTCGGAAGTCGGGTCAAGTGAACAACCATGAATGCGGCATACCCCTCGACTACCTGCTCCCAATATGATTCCCAGAGCATTTAATGCGCCCCACCTATGCCCACCTATCCTCATGGCCATAGTGGTCATAATCGTGGATCATACTTCGATCATTTCCTACTTTTACCACTCATACCTAGGGAACCGGTGAATTGTACAGGACAGTATCGCCATTCCGTGCACTGTGCCTCGTTTGGCACCCCCTTGAGACATAGTTGTCAACACATCCTCTCACTTTTTGGGGTTTGACCTTATCCACTCGGCTCCTGGTCCTATCGAGCACCCCCTCGAGCGAGACTCCCTCAAGACCGGTTAGCGCTTCATTAACTCCCGACATGTCGTCTATAGAGATCTGCACACCCATGTATGGGCACTTGTCTGTCATCTACCATGAGGCACATCATCACACGTATGGGAAGGACAACCACATCGTCACCAAGTATGTCACTACAAGACTTGTCATGCCACACTTCTACATCAACCTAGACTTAATCGGCATCCTCCCTGACATCATCAACTATGATAGCCCTAGGAATCGTGCACCCCTGTGCCTCCTCTTTGCCTATAAAAGGAAACGCAAGGGCCTAGAAATAGGGGACTTCTTTTTTCAGGACTTTAGCTCCCCATACGCACTAAACCCTAGCCGCACACCACTAGAATCCCGAGAACCTAGGGTTCCAAGTTCAAGCCCATCTCTTCATACCCCCAATCTCATCTACTTGTATTCGCTTAAGTACAATGTCGCACCTGGTTTTCCAAAGTAGACCAAGTGCGAACTGTTGACGGTCCTTAAGTACCAAATATAATCATCAAATAAACAAAGAAAAGGATCCAAATGCAACCAACACCCAGACTTAGGGTTTTATCTGACAGAATTCCACGAGTTTTGGTGTTTGTCTATTTTTGCAGGGGGGTTATCAGGAAATATGGAGGAAAGGCCCACATGTCGGGTTTACATAGAGATATTAACATGCCGCGCAATTTTCTATCATCTAGAAGACTCCAGAAGCACGGGAGGCCCAGCGGGCCTGGGGGCAGGGCGCCCGCCGTCCCCCCTTGGGCGCCCGCCCTACTACAGAGACCAATCAGGTCCCATCTCGTGGATTATGCTCCACCGACCTAAAGGATCAAGGAGAACCATTCAATCAATGTCGGTTTGATCCAACGGCCCACGTTCACTTGAGGGGACTATATAAGCAGGCCCCCTGGCCCCTGGAGGAGAGCAATGCCATTATTCATTAGCATATTTTCCACAGAGGATTCAGAGAGAGAGATCCCTCTAGGGTTCCCACCTCATAGGGCTTAGCATCCAATGTGAGAGTAGAACTAGTTCTACTAGATTGAGAGAGATAGAGTGGAGGTGTAGATCGGAGGAAACCCGGCCTGTCGGTGTCTACTCCGAGGTTGTACCTGCGGGATCAAGTCTCCTAACCCGAGGCTTGCTCCTAGGATTCTTCAGTATTTCGACTTCTAAATTCTAGTAAGTTTTTGTTCTTATTGTTCTTTGGTTTATGAGTTCACTTTAATCTCTTCCGGTTGAGTTTAGAGTAATCATTGCTAGCGTAAACATGGTGTTTGGGCTAGGGTACTCATAGATAAACCCTGTCTAGCCGGACCATGGTAGTAGCGAGGAACGTGACATTTTCGAGTTACCTTTGTAGCCCACATCCCGTTAGCAGGATCGATAGAGTTTATAGGTGCGGGTCGAACATCCTTTGTGGTGTCTAGATTCCGTGAGCCTCCCCAATAGAACAGTAGATCATCCTTACCAAGGTTAGAACGAGAGTACAGTTGTAGTCTTCTCTATACATCGCTCACATCGAATCACATTGTTTGTAGCCTAAAGGGTAGTAGCAATAGATTTGGTTAGTCAGATGCACGCTTTCTCCCAGTGGTAAAAATATAAATACGATACTCTAGATAACCTCCCAGGTGAAGTGCTCACCGATATCCGTGCGCTTGCGGATCATTTCCTGATGGCGTTACCAAATATCAACAAGCATTTATGGCGCCGTTGCCGAGGAGAAAGACGGGTTGCTGAGATAACTTTTAGTCTTGCTATTATCTTGTATTATACTTTTATACTTTTATTCTGTTATCTTTTTATTTTTTTCATCTTTATGGATAACTCAAATTCCACACCTATATTGAATTTTTTGCACCTTCGGAGACCAACCATAGACCATGGGAGTCAACAAGTCCTTTCTTTGCCCCTAATTATGATCTGTGTCTGGAGTTGATTGCAATAGGTCAAAACCAACCCTTTTCTATAGCCAAGGTCCTATCTTTTAATCAAGAAGATAATGAACTTTTAGCTACACCTATGGAATCTTTTAATCTTTCTATAAATTATGGTTTAGACCTAGCCCTACAAGACCATGTTTTTCCTCGATATTTTCACATTGGTCTTAATCATATAACCTTTGGTAGAGTTTTTCTTTCTTTATCTGTTAGTAAAGTAAGGTATGTCTTCATTCATGGACATCCTTCTTGCACTAGTCTTCATAAAAAAAATCCTAGAGATAGAGAAGGAATCATCTCCCAGACGAGGAAAGGAAGTTTCAATAGCAAATTTGCAAACATTTTAATCCCATGATTCGGCTATCCGACCCAAACTAGTAGTGCTCAAAAATCATCTAAGGGAAGAAGAAATTCTACCTTTGGAATTTCATTTTGGGATGAGCTTAAACTTCTTGCTTCATAAGGGACCTTTGAGTGCATATAGTCTGAACCTTCCTAAGAAGGGATCTCTTAGAAAGCATCTCAAATCCAATCCCTCTAATGAACATCTAGAAAGACTCAAGGATGACATCTTAAGTGATGCAATAGAAGGAGAGCGAAGCCATTTAGAAGACAATCTCATCTTCTCCCCTTCTGCGCCCACTTTTGATGACTCATTCGAACCTATCTTTAAACCCATCATTGAGCCTAATAATTTCTACTATGCTCTTTCTCTTGAACCTCCCGATGATCCTATGAATCTCTCTAGACATCCCATGCATAATAATCACCAAGACCACAAGGAGAATCGAGAAGAGCAACATCAATGACTTGAGGGCATTAAAAATCCATGTGCTGTCACCATTGAATGGATGGATAAAACAAACTTGAGAGACAATCCTAGAGGAATTTTAAGCATTCATGAAGAATCATCCTTGGAGTTCGAGAATGAGAGAAACAACAGCGAGCATGGAAGTTATTTTATAAATACCTCACCAAGTCCTTGCTCATATAAAACATCTCCCCAATCAATTGGTCTCTCCAACCTTACAACAGTTGAGATCTCCAACCCCCTCTTCTTCCTTTCTATTTATAAAAACTTTAAAGGGGTGGTTATCGATGCATATGTCTATAATAAATATTGCAGATATCGTTGAGTCGATCTTGATATAGGCACGCTTAGGTTGGTGTTGGAGGGGAAACCACTTCACCAACATAACTTGATGGTTTCCCAAGGACAAGCTTAGTGTCCTAAAACAAGCACTTATCAGATCGTAACATGAACTTTTAATTATTTGCAACATTGCCTTGTGTATTGAGCATATAAAGATAATTGTAGAAATATTTCTTCGGGTATTCGTGTCACTAACCTTTCTAGGATTGGAGCAAGAAGATCCGAGGAACGACAAGCACAAGGTATGTCCAACCAATCATCATGCAACATTGAATTAAATTCATCCAATCTTGAATTTTGCAAAATTCAAGCTTGGGGGAAATACCTTACATAAGAACATCCTTTGCCATGTTGCTATGTTGGTTGTCCCTACTTTTGAGGCATGCTCAATTTTTCTAAACACTAAACTTATTTTTCGTTTCCACCTGAGTAGATCTCTATAAATGCTGTCATGCTACCTTTGTCTATTCAGAAGCAAGTGTTGGTTTGGAAGTACTCGACATATTTCCATTGGCATTTAAATTAGGCGTGGTGCTTAGGTTAAATAGCCTTCCTTAATCTGATTAGACATGGAATCTAGTTTGGTTACTGAACTAAAAACTGCTTGAGTAGACATTGGTATATTTTGTCAGACTAACCCCTGCAGGAAAACTTTCAATATCAACCTGGGAAGTCCTGAGATACAAACTCACATTGGAGACAAAGGGGACACATGAAGTTTAAGAATTTGCACAAGGAAGACATAGCTCATTCATCATAGAGAGATGATCCAGGGAACGAGACAAAGAGTGCCACAAACATGGTGCACAACCGCTAAGAAAGAAAAGCTTCCACAAGGTAATACTGTACCATCACTCTTCAAGTAAGGTAACATCTTAAGGTACTTGACTATCACTTTTATAAGCTTCTCCTTGGTTCTGGCGTTCACATGAGTAAAGAGACAAACATAAATTAACCAACCCAATTAATTCAACATGTTTAGTCCTTTAATCTTTGTTCCTAGTACTACCACCATGATCCTACACTCCTAATCTATGAGCTAAAATGTTGCACATTCAATCTTTGGGAAGATATAAAAAAACCATAAATATAGATAGATTATCTTTCCATTAGGTCGAGCGATCTGATCTGACAAATGTTTTAAATGCTACACTCATGATCTTATTATCCATCAACTTTGTCTTGCTCGCTATGCTTAAGTTTAGAGAATAACAAATACACTTTTGGTTCTGTTGGTGTTTTTCACCAACAGGGCCCATGCACTTGATCTCTGCCTTGTCTCTATGAGTAGGTACACTTTGAGCAAAACCTGAAGGAGTTTTACAACTCCCAGACTCTACCAAGTGAAGGACGTGGATCTACGAGCACAAACACACTGAGCAAGATACTTCCAATGCCGCACCTCGAACTGCTAGACAAACGAAGAACATGGGTGACACCGTATCAAGAGGCGCAGATGTCAAGGCCCACACCTAATCAAATGATGCACCTAAAGGATGAACACGGTGAGAAGTCTTGTCCAGAAGACTTAAAACATTGTATCCTTGCCGGAGGTAAAATTATTTATCTTTTCTGCATTCCTTTTCTTTTTATTCCATCACTTGCATTAGCATATTTACTTTTCCACATTAGAATTAGAAAAGAAAACAAAAATAATTATTCGTTGCACTACATCATAAAATCTAAAGCCCCATGTGAGTAGACTTGTGGTTTAAAACCCATAGGTATATTCACTGTGGTGGCATAAAATAAATATGTTTTCATCTCACAATAAAAATATACAAATAATAAGTGCATGATCCTGCTAAATAAAATTTATTAGGAGGAATCTCAATATGATAAAGGCTAAGAGATTTTATGCTAACACTTAACCAGTTCCACAAAGCTTTGTTGTCTATTTGAGTTCCACATAATTCAAGGATCAAAGAAGACTAGTCGGTGGAGGACATAATAATCGCTGTCAGGGTGCTGCCGACATTCGAATACACCTCCTGTCACCTGCTAGCTACATCAGAAGAAATTACGTCAAAATCTAGCTTGGTGGAGAGCACCCCCATTTATCCAGCTAAGCGTTTCTACTCGCGTTTATATTTTACTCAAATAATAAAAAGATGCATAATCATGAAAACCCAAATAAAAATGTTGTACTTATATATATCTTTGCTTAGTTTGCTAAATAAATAAATAAAGTGTCTAGGCCAAACTGAACTTAAATAATAAACTCTTACATGGATATGATAAATAGTTGCTCTGCCATGTACCTAGTTTTTAAGTTTGAGCTCTCTCTCAAGTTTAGGCATAATTGTTATAATTTAAACCTGCTCTAAACCTGAACTTGTGGGAAGAGTACTTGATCGGAAGTCTAAGTCGTTAACGGATATGATATGGGAAGGTTGAGCTGCTGTTTATCTGTTTCTAGAGATGCTAGAATTCTGGAGAATTTTATCTTTGAAAATCCTTAAAATAATATATGATGAGTTCCTGTATGATGAGAGTTTAAATTCCTACCACAGCCATACATAGATGCTTGCTAGACTTTGAGCCACATATTTACTTTTTACTACTTATGAGCATTGAGTGTGGTCAAGCTGTGTAGACCCTTGGGAGCTTGTCATGCGGTTAAAATCAAGATCCACTTGCACGTTCACTCACACATGCTACTTCTACTTCGGAAGTACGCATCCACATACATCCACTCATTTCCATCTCCAGATTCACCCAAAAGTATTCTACTCCTAATCCAGGAGAGAATAGCTAAAATCATTCTCCTATTTCTGTTTTTCCATGTGAAATAAATGCTCGAGTTATCTTGGTTACTACCACTTGCTATATTATTCCAGGAGATGAGTGCTCTAAAAAAAGAAAAAAAAGAAAGAGAAAGGATACGAGGAAGTAAAAAGGGGCAAGTGCCCGGAACCTCGAAAGAAAAGAAAAAGTGAGACAAGAGGTAAAAATGGACAAGTGTCCGACAGTAGAATTAGGTGTACAAGATACCCACCTGAGAGGAAAGAAAAAGAAAATGTAGAGCATCTTATTCTCCTCAAAAAGTTTCAAAAGAGCAAGAAAGGTATGTATCCCCTCAAAAGAGCAAAAGTAGAATTAGACTTTCACCATTGTTTTCACTATTGTTATCACCATCATCACCATACACCATTCACTCGCCACACATGCACATCTTGATTTGACTTATTGACTTGTTTCTCTGGATCCATGGTTTGACTATGCAATAAATGTCTTGTAATTATGTATTATCTATCTCCCACCTATGAGCTCCAGATATCAAAACCTTATTAGATTAGGGTGAGAGAGAAGGCAATATTACTATGCCTCATACCAAAAATACCACATACTTTGAGAGAAGGCATATACCATTATTGTCTTGGAAAGGACCCAGAAATACCACAAAAGAGAGATTTGAGAGAGTCATACAAGGAATCTCTGAGTTTTATTTGAAAATCTGCAAAAACTCCAGAGCTATAGCTGATCAAAGAACAAGAGACATGGCGCTTGACTAGACTGTTCTATCTTTTCACTGCTCAAGACACAAGTGACGGTTGCAAGCCCCATGGTGAAAGGTAAAATGAGTAAGTTTTAAGTCTTAACAGTTTACTCCAACTCAGAGATGAGATCTTTCTTGAACGCATGTGTACTTTTAAGGCATGAAACCACTGTAGGAACTCTTCAGTCAATCCTTGCTTAGGGATGAGCAAGAGGTAAGCTTGGGGGAGTTGTTGACAGTCCTTAAGTACCAAATATAATCATCAAATAAACAAAGAAAAGGATCCAAATGCAACCAACACCCAGACTTAGGGTTTTATCTCACAAAATTCCACGAGTTTTGGTGTTTGTCTATTTCTGCAGGGTGGTTATCAGGAAATATGGAGGAAAGGCCCACATGTCGGGTTTACATAGAGATATTAACGTGCCGCACAATTTTCTATCATCTAGAAGACTCTAGAAGCCACGGGAACGAACGGAAGGCTAAGCGGGCCCGGGGGCAGGGCGCCCGCCCTCCCCCCTTGGGCGCCCGCCCTGCTACAGAGACCAATCAGGTCCCGTCTCGCGGATTATGCTCCACCGACCTAAAGGATCAAGGAGAACCATTCAATCAATGTTGGTTTGATCCAACGGCCCACGTTCACTTGAGGGGACTATATAAGCAGGCCCCCTAGCCCCTGGAGGAGAGAAATCCCATTATTCATTAGCATATTTTCCAGAGAGGATTCAGAGAGAGAGGTCCCTCTAGGGTTCCACCTCATAGGGCTTAGCATCCAATGTGAGAGTAGAACTAGTTCTACTAGATTGAGAGAGATAGAGTGGAGGTGTAGATTGGAGGAAGCCCAGCCTGTCGGTGTCTACTCCGAGGTTGTACCTGTGGGATCAAGTCTCCTAACCCGAGGCTTGCTCCTAGGATTCTTCAGTATTTCGACTTCTAAATTCTAGTAAGTTTTTGTTCTTATTGTTCTTTGGTTTATGAATTCACTTTAATCTCTTCTGGTTGAGTTTAGAGTAATCATTGCTAGCGTAAACGTGGTGTTTGGGCTAAGGTACTCATAGACATCCCCTGTCTAGCCGGACCGTGGTAGTAGCGAGGAACGTGACATTTCCGAGTTACCTTTGTAGCCCACATCCTTTGTGGTGTCTAGATTCCGTGAGCCTCCCCAATAGAACAGTAGATCATCCTTACCAAGGTTAGAATGAGAGTACGGTTGTAGTCTTCTCTATACATCGCTCACATCGAATCACACTGTTTGTAGCCTAAAGGATAGTAGCAATAGATTTGGTTAGTCAGATGCAAGCTTTCTCCCAGTGGTAAAAATATAAATACGATACTCTGGATAACCTCACAGGTGAAGTGCTCACCGATATCCGTGCACTTGCGGATCATTTCCTGATGGCGTTACCAAATATCAACACTAACTATATGTGTGCCCAGGATGTTCACATGACACATATAGCGAGAAATATGGAAAATATCAAGAACAATGCTATATTGTATCTCAAACAGAGTTACAACAGGGCTTACATCTATAAAAAAGCATAGTGGAAACTATTCTATATCTTCTCTTTGGATCTCCATACTCCACAGAGACAGTTGACTGTGGGTACACTCGCCTAGTACTCTTGGAACATCTCAGGGAGCTCTGCCTTTGTATCACCATCTGGTGCACATCTGAGATTTTTGATTGTTGAATGTAAAGCAAGTGTGAGTGCACCATACTCAGCAAGTATAACATAAGGGGATGCAAGGCTCAAAAGGCTAGACATAGCTGAACTGCGGTAAGGATTTTTAGTTAGTTATATTTTATTATTAAACCTATGTTGCTAGGTTATGCTTAAGCTCCCAAGGTGAGAAGTATAATTAACATCAACAGTACACATCACCGAGACCATCCATAGAACCTACTAACTCAAAAAGGATCCATGCCGCTCGTATCCGTGAGCACGGTTGATATATCAGTTTTAAAACACTCTGCAAAGCTTGTACACATTCACCATAAGTCGTGTTACCCATATGCCCAAGGTGATCATCCTCTTGACCCACTTCCAAGGTAAGTCGGCAGAGTTCACTATGAAGCCTTTCGCAAGTCCCCCTAACAAGTTAGTAGCCGTGAGGTTTCAATGGCAAGTGTGCATAGGTGTCCTCCTCCAAGAGGCACATGTGGTCACGACACTGTACACACTAAGATAGGAAAACAACTATACACCACGAGGCACCCCCCTCTTGCGCCTTTCGGTAACCACTAACAAGTTACAAAAGTTCAGTTTACTGAGCCAAAGCTAGATCCATGTAGCTCTCATGGTTGTACGGTAAATCCTAGGTGGCCGCTTTAAGATTCAGTCCTTATGGAGGGCAGACTAGAGCACCCAAAAGGCCCAATGCTCTAGCCCCCTTGTTTCTATGTTGCTAAAAAACATCTGTTGGTGCAAAAGTAGATCTGCAAACACAAAGGGCTAATACCCGATTCAACGTTAAGGCGTGCCAGCCGATTTGACCTTACAATCGACAAAGGTGATAACTCGAATACTTTGGTACCGACAACAGCGATGTGCTCGAATGTCACGGCCAAGAGGTATTCACGCGAAACTCGAGAACTCTCCGAGGTTGACTCGAAGAATTCCAAAGAACTCGTAGTAAAGGGAAAATATGCAAATTGACGAAGTCGTCGAAAAAGTAGATGCTAGAATAGATGTAAAAACTTATGTTTGATTGATTGTATTGTCTATTACATCGCTACGGGGTCTTATATTTATACCCTGCCCAAAAAGGGTTACAATCAGACATGACTAGGACTCGAATTTAAAATTAAACGGACTCTGTATACAAAGCAAACTCTAATAACTATGGAAAACATTAAATCATCTTCCACAACCGATCGGTACACCACCGTGAGTCGATTAACAACTCCTCCGCCTTTCTCCATGACCATCGGCAAACCACCTCTCATAGCTATCGGCAACCATCAGCATCAGTCATCGCCACGAATCCATCACCACTCCTGGACTTGGCCAAATCCTGTCGTTTTCTCATCGGGCACCAACCCTCATCGGCAACTCTTCTGTAGACTAGTCACCACTTTTCTGTCTACCGATCTATACCTCATTAACTCCAGATACGCGTCCAAAGATACATGTCCAAAAACGGTGTCAACACATGCCCCCCAATTTTGGAGTATAAAATCATTAATGCTTCGAAATTCTCCTCGGTAATGATGCCTTTCCGCAATTACTCCTTTCTGTCAATAATTAATTATCAAATCTAAACAACCTTAGTCGGTTCTCCAACATGCTCCTCGAACCTCTCAACTTCTCGAACCGAATCTCCCAAACATACGTTCATCGGCAACATTTCCGTTGGAGAAGATTACTGATGAACCGACCAGGAGATCTTGCACAGTAAGATATCTCCAAAATCATGACCGCTTGCTGTCAAATCACCTGCGCAATTCCTTGACTACCGTGCGAACAGTTACCATATCCACCTGAACACCCTCGGATTTCATGGATATAGCCAAGAGATAAGTCAGATTTGCCCCTGCCCTCTTTGTCCTATAAATACTTCCTTCTCCGGTACACTTCCTCCATCTTGTCATTCTACAGCCTCAAACCCGCCTTCCTAGTGGTGGCACTGTTCGAGAACTTCAAGAACTCCGGCAAGGATCTCCTCCAACAATCTTCCAAGTCTTTGATCCTTTCCTCCTCTCGGGAAGAAATGGCCATCAACTTTATCATCCCTAAGGTCAACTCAACATCCCCTTTCTTCTTTTTACCATATTCTTTATCTTTCGAATAATTATTTACTTGGTATTTTCTATCTTTCTTTTCCCTATCTTTTCAACCTTCAATCCTTAGGAGTTGGCCGAGAAAATTATTATTCCCACCGATCAACCTCACTTCCAATGCCTTGGTCCATTGGGAAACCCAGATCCTACCGATTTGATAAATGCAGAAACCAACAGAATCCCCTTTAGAGCCGAGAACTTCTCATTAGATCTGTGGAAAGACACTTTTCGGTCCTAGCCTAGTTCTACCAAAGGGTGGAGAGACTGGTTCCTGAGAATTGGCAACTCAAACGAAGTCCTTGGGGTGAGCATAAGCTAGATCAGTGTATTAGACTATCCATTGCCGATATGGAGAGAAACAAATCACTGTTGATGGCAGCTTCGTATTTTTGGTCAGACACCCTCAATGCTTTCATGTTTGGCCATGGCCCTGCATCCCCTACCTTGGCCGATGTGCTTATGCTCACTGGTCTGGAAATAGCAACTACCGATGATAGCCACCTGTTCGATAGTAAGCCTGAACGTAAGGTGGAAACTCGTAGCATCGGTGGCTGGTCAGGGTACATTCCGAAGTACCGAAAAACTGGACAAGTTGGGCAAAGGGAACATGACATCTTTCTGAATATGTGGCTAGATAAATTTGTATTTTGCGGCCGATCGGCAGGACCAACTTCTGTTTATCTATCGGCAGCAGAGAAACTAGCCAACGGTGGTCGTTTTCCCCTTGGCCGATACTTGTTAGGCTCTGTTTATCATCTTCTTCATCAAGCAGCCGAGAAGCTTTTGTTAGGCCAACCCATCGGCAACTTAGGAGGACCTTGGTGGTTCTCAACATGTGGCTCAGTGTTCACATGCACAAACGCCTTGGATTTGACCTCTTCGCACAGTGTTTTCCCAGAGATATCGCCGAAGATCATGAATTGGCTGATGAAGATTCGGCAACTCGCCCACCTTTGAACTATGGTGAGGCTGCCATAGTATTACCTGGTACTGGTGGCAACAAAGACCAGGTTAGCAGATTCTTCCAAACTCTGTATGAGGGTCTTGCCAAAGATCAGCGGGCATGGATGCCTTATGAGGACCCAGAAACCAGATTCCCGCTCACTTTCCACCCTTTTGATGAGGCCCCCAATAAGGACCACGACCTGTTGATGGCAATTATTACTCCAAGAACCGTACCAGTAAATTTCTTTGGTAGTGGGAAGACTTCCAACCCCACTGAAAGGTCCAAATGGCTAGAGGGGGGGTGAATAGCCTAATTAAAATTTCTACAAACTTCACTAAGCAAGCGAGTTAGTAAAACAAATGGCGAAGCAAATCTAGCACTAGCTCAACTAAGCTATGCAAGCCACCTATACAAACTAGTACAAGGCTAAACACTAAAGCACAACAACAAGAGAAGGCTAGTTACACTCCTAAATAAGAAGACTAAACTAAACAAGCTAAACAACTAGCAAGGTATACGAGTAAGTAAAGGAGTGGAGAGTGATTGTTATACCAACGTTGTAGAGTAGAGATATAACCAACCAATCACTCACAATCACAAGAGAATCCTCGGCAAGAGATGACACAATATTTTTTTACCAAGGTTCACTTGCTTCCCGGCAAGCTACTCCTCGTTGTGGCGATACACCCACTTGATGGATCACGAGCTAATTGGCAATCCAAAGCCAAACCCTCAGCGGGTGCCGCACATCCACTCACAAGATGGGGATCCTCCAAGCCACGAGCAATCCACTAGAGTAGCCAATTGCGATCTCCCATGGGGAAGGCTCAAGAACCTCTCACAAATCACTTGGCGAGGCTCGAAACAATCTCCATTCACGAGCTCAACACCACCACTTCTCCAAGCCGTCTAGGGCGTCGGGAAACACCCAAGAGTAACAAGAAATCCACAGCAAACTCAAGAATCAAGTGCCACTAAATGCAACTCTCAAAGCAATGCACTTGAATCTCACTCAATCTCACTAGGATTAGCAATCAAGCAAGGAGATGAGTGGAGGGAGTGTTCTCTAGCTCAAAGTATGCCTCAAGCATTCAAAAGTGCAAGAGAGAACCCCCAAAAACCGGCCACCCACTATTTATAAGCACCCAAAAAAAACTAGCCGTTAGCTGTTTTCAGTGTGCTGTAGTCGACCACACCGGACGCGTCCTGGTTCACACCAGACACGTCTGGTATTGACCAGACCAGCGTCCGGTGCTTTTGACCGTTAGAAGACTAGCCGTTGCCCTTGAAGCTGACAAGGCATCGGACTCTCACTTTTGAACGTACCGGACGCGTCCGGTGTGCACCGGACCAACTCAGGGAGCATCGCAAAAACGTCACACCACCAGACTCACACACCGGACTTAAACTCAGAGAGCTCTAAAAACTGAGTTTGCACCGGACGCTCAACTCAGACGCGTCCGGTGTCACACCGGACGAAAACTCAGAGAGTTTCACCAAGAAAGCGACCTCACCGGTCGAAGCACACCGGACTCTACGCGAAAACTGTTTCCGCGTCCGGTGCCTCAACTCAGACGCGTCCGACCTCATACCGGACGCGTCCGGCCTGAACGCGCTGCACGAAACGAACTCCAACTTCTTCCCTTGCTTCCATGTGCCAACACCAATGTGTCACAACACTTGTGGAAGTGTGTTAGCATTTTTACAAATATTTTTATCAAGGTTTCAAGTTAGCACTTTACTAGATCCTAATGCATATGCTCAAGATATAGACCTAGTAGCACTTGATTAGAGAGATGACCGTGATTTCCCCTCTTGATAGTCGGCTATTTATCCTAAACTCGGTCAATCACTTCTCTACTCATCTTAGACCGGCAAAAGTGAAACCCTATGTTTATACCTTTGCCTTGTTCACTTTCTCCCTTGTATGTCATCATGATCTCCACATCATGCTTCATCTCCTTGTAATCATGTGGCCACCTTTCCATGCCACCATGCACCTTCATCACATGTGTTGCTATGCCTAACTCAAATCACTTAAACACAAGACATTAGGAACTTGGTGTCATTAATTACCAAAACCAAACTTGGGCTTTCAATCTCCCCCTTTTTGGTAATTGATGACAACCATCACAAAGATATGAAATGAAATCATAATGAACTTGAATTGCTTGTCCAAAGCATTTTAATCATGGACAAGGTTGGACAAACATTTCAATTTTGGTTTTGGTAGTATTAGCTCCCCCTACATATGTGCTTCCATGAGTTTGGTTCAAGTTTGCACATATGCATAAATTAGAGTTTTGGGAGATTTATTCTACCAAAATGATGCTAAGGTACATAGAATGGACCTTTGAAGCGTGATACCAATCGAAGTTGCCAATATACCATCCTTAGCACCAATGTAGCTAGACATACATCAAAAACTCAATATACCTCGTGAGATCACAAATATATGTCTAGATACCACAAGAAAATAAAACTCTATGCTAGAATTCAAAACATCATTCAAGTTCTATTTCTAGCAAGCACTAATCAAACAAGAGTTGTGAATTTTAAACTTGCAATGCAACAACTCATTATGTTAGTGCACATTCAAATGCCACAAATGGTTCATGAGCTTGCTCCCCCTATTTGTGTGCTCAAGTTTAAAAAGTTTTCTCTCCTTTTTTTGTTTCTCTTCCCCTTTTTGACTTTATCTTTGTTTCTCTCCCCCTTTGTCATCAATGACCACAAAGGTTCAAATTTTAGTGAGAATTAAGTCAATCAATGTGAGGGTCAAATTATGGTTCAATCTAGATCACTTGCCTAAAACATATAATTCGGTTTGATCCAAGGACAAGCTTTTTCACACCTCACGAAGTATAAGGGTTATCTTGACCATGTTGAATTACACATCATAAGCTCATATTCTAGATTCAACACTAGGCTTGCAAGCTCACAAACATGTCATATGCTACCACTAGATCAAACAACCATAGAAACAATAGTGGTACCATACATACATCAAATCCTTTTGATTTTCATGAATGAGCCTATTGACATGCAAGCATGTCTATATGTTTTAAACATGTCCTTAGCAAAGTATGAATGCTATGTCAACCAACTTTACCTTGCTTTGTTGGAGGCAAGACATGTCATATGTAAATGTGGGTGTGCACTCATCTCAAGTTTGAGAAGTCAAGTATGTTCAATTCATTTCTCAGCTTGCAAAATCTCTTCTCATCAAGTGGCTTTGTGAAGATGTCGGCTAGTTGATCTTCGGTGCCAATGCTTTCAATGCTAATATCACCCTTTTGTTGATGATCTCTTATGAAATGGTGCCTTATGTCAATGTGCTTGGTTCTTGAATGTTGAACCAGATTTTGTGTCATCTTGATTGCACTCTCATTGTCACATAGCAACGGCACATTCTTGAATTTGATTCCAAAGTCATTCAAGGTAGCTTTCATCCAAAGCAATTGTGCACAACAACTACCGGCACTAATGTATTCGGCCTCGGCGGTTGATAGTGCAACACTATTTTGTTTCTTTGATGACCATGAAACTAGAGACCTTCCTAGCAATTGACAAGTGCCACTTGTGCTCATTCTATCAATCTTGCATCCACCATAGTCGGAGTCCGAATATCCAATCAACTCAAAGTTAGACCCCTTGGGATACCACAATCCAACATCATGAGTCCCCTTCAAGTGACTTTCTCTAGGTGAAGCTTGGTATCTTGCACATTTGCACACACTAAACATTACATCCGGCCTTGATGCGGTGACATAGAGCAAACTTCCAATCATGGACCGATATAGCTTTTGATCTACCATATTGCCACTTGCATCACTACCTAATTGATCATTTGTGCCCATAGGTGTGCTCATTGGTTTAGCTTCTTGCAACCCAAACTTCTTGATCATGTCCTTGATGTACTTTCCTTGACTCACAAAAGTGCCATCCTTCATTTGCTTGATTTGAAGACCAAAAAAGTAACTAAGCTCTCCAATCATGGACATTTCAAACTCATTTGCCATCATTCTTCTAAATTCTTCACAAAAGTCTTGATTGGTTGATCCAAAGATGATATCATCAACATAAATTTGCAACACAAACAAGTCATTGCCTAGCTTCTTGGTGAAGAGGGTAGTGTCAACCTTTCCCATCTTGAACCCTTTAGAGAGAAGAAAGTCTCTCAATCTCTCGTACCACGCTCTAGGTGCTTGCTTCAAACCATACAATGCCTTCTTGAGCTTGTAAACATGGTTGGGTCTTTTGTCATCTTCAAAACCAGGAGGTTGTTCAACATATACCAACTCATTGATGTATCCATTGAGAAATGCACTTTTCACATCCATTTGATAGAGCTTGATGTTGTGGGCACAAGCATAGGCTAATAATATTCTTATTGCCTCCAATTTTGCAACCGGTGCATATGTTTCTCCAAAGTCAAGACCTTCAACTTAAGTGTAGCCTTGTGCTACTAGTCTTGCTTTGTTTCTCACAACTACACCATCTTGATCTTGCTTGTTTCTAAAGACCCACTTGGTACCAATCACATTGTAGTTCTTTGGCCTCTCAACAAGCTCCCACACTTGATTTCTTGTGAAGTTGTTCAATTCTTCATGCATGGCATTTACCCAATCGGAATCTCTCAATGCATCTTCTATTCTCTTTGGTTCTTCAAATGAGACAAATGAGTAGTGCTCACAAAAGGATGCTAGTATTGATCTTGTTTGTACACCACTTTGAATACCACCAATGACTTGATCTAATGGATGATCCCTTGCTATGCTTGTAGGTTGGAGTATTGGGAGTTGATTGCTTCCACTAGCTTGATTTTGATTTTGATCATCATCATGAGAGCCACTAGTACTTGCTTGATTTGTATCAATTTGCACTTCTTGATTGATCATGTGAATGTCACCATCATCATCAACTTGTCTTGGCCTTATGTCACCTACATCCATGTTCTTCATAGCATTTGCCAATTGATCTCCTCTCACATCATCAAGATTTTGAACTTCATTTTGAGATCCCTCGGTTTCATCAAACTCAACATCATGGACTTCTTCCAATGTGCCACTTGTCAAGTTCCAAACTCTATATGCCTTGCTTGTGGTGGAATAACCAAGTAAGAACCCTTCATCACATTTCTTCTCAAACTTGCTAAATCTTGTGCCTTTCTTGAGAATGTAGCATTTACAACCAAACACTCTAAAGTATGCAATGTTGGGCTTTCTTCCATTCAATAGCTCATATGGTGTCTTTCCAAGCTTTCCATGGCAATAGAGACGGTTGCTACAATAGCAAGCCGTGTTGATAGCTTCACTCCAAAATGAATGGCTAACATTGTATTCACTAAGCATTGATCTAGCCATATCAATCAAGGTTCTATTCTTTCTTTCAACTACACCATTGGATTGAGGAGTGTATGTTGGAGAGAATTGATGTCCAATGCCAAGATCATCACACAATTCATCAATTCTTGCGTTCTTGAATTCACTACCGTTGTCACTTCTAATCTTCTTGATAGTGGTTTCAAACTCATTTTGCACCCTCTTGACAAAAGACTTGAATAGATCACAAACATCACTCTTGTCATAGAGAAAGAACACCCAGGTGTATCTAGAAGTCTTCAACTATCACAAAGCCATACTTGTTGCCACCAATGCTAGTGTATATTGTTGGCCCAAATAAATCCATGTGCAATAGCTCAAATGCCTTTGATGTGCTCATTTCACTTTTCTTAGGATGTGCATTTCCAACTTGCTTTCCGGCTTGACAAGCACTACATGGTTTATCTTTCTCAATGGTGACATCCTTCAAGCCTCTAACTAAGTCATGCCTCAATAGTTTGTTCAATTGTTTCATTCCAACATGACCAAGCCTTCTATGCCACAACCAACCCAAACTTGATTTGCTAATTAGGCACGATGTCAATTGAGTGTCACTATCATTGAAATCAACCAAGTATAAGCTACCATGCCTAAATCCTTTGAATATCAAGTTTGATCCATCAACACTAACCACTTCAACATCATCACTACCAAAGATGCACTTGAAACCAAGGTCACAAAGTTGTGCAATTGACAAGAGATTGAAGTCAAGGCTCTCAACTAGCAACACAGATATGCTCATGTCATTTGAGATAGCAATTTTACCAAGCCCTTTGACCTTGCCTTTCTTGTTGTTGCCGAAAGTGATAGAATTAAAGCCACCATTTTGACAAGTATCAATTGATTTGAACATACAAGAGTCCCCGGTCATATGTTGAGTGCACCCACTATCAAGCACCCAATGCCTTCCTCCGACTTTGTAATTGACCTACAAGACAAGATCAATTCTTTTTAGGTACCCAAACTTGATTGGGTCCTCCAAGGTTAGCAACTAAGCTCTTTGGTACCCAAATGGCTTTCTTCTTTGAGCCCATCCATGGTGCACCAATGAACTTAGCATGAACACCTTTTGTATCCTTGGTAAGCACATAGAAAGAATTTAGCTTAATTGAGGATACATGAGCTTTGGGTTTCTTGTTCATGCATTGTTGCTCTAGGTGACCAACTTGCTTGCAAGCTTTGCAATACCGGCCATTGTTCTTCACAAAGCTAGTCTTGTGAGGAGCAAAGGCGGCTTTGCCTTTCTTGGGGTTATATCCCAACCCCTCTTTGTAGAGAGAAGCTCTTTGGCTACCCAAGCACATAAGCAAGCGGTCCTCACCACCATAAGCCATCGCTAAGGTGTGATTGAGCTCCTTTACCTCCTTCTTGAGAATTTCATTCTCAACTTTTAGTGTGGTGTCACATGTGAAACCATCACTACTAGATGAGGATGATGTAGATGTGCTACATGAGGGGTTAGTAGAAGCAACAACAACAGGCTTACTTAAGATATCACATGTTAGGCCTATGTTGCAAGTTTTAGCTTTCACCATTTTAGTAGGCTCATTTTCACACTTGTTAACTAGAGAGGAATGAGCTTCTTCAAGCTTAGTGTGAGCCTTTTGAAGCTTCTTATGGTCTTCCTTTAGACTCTCATAAGATGCCCTAAGCTCATCAAGTTCTTGCTCAAGGGTTTTCTTATCCTTAAGCAAGGCCTTGCACTCCTGTCTAGTTTCTTTATAGTGATAAGTGCAATCTTCTAGCATAGTGATTAGTTCATCTTTAGTTGGTTCATCATCATCACTATCACTATCACTAGCATGGTCACTCTCATCATCGGATGATACCTTAGTGGCCTTAGCCATGAAGCATGATGGAGTGTCGAAGATGGAGCTTTTTCCTTGAATAGCAATGCTAGCATGCGCCTTCTTCTTGGTGCTCTCATCATCACTTGAGGAGTCATCACTATCCCAAGTTGCAACATGGGCATCACCCTTCTTCTTGTTTGAGCCTTCCTTCTTTTCTTGCTTCTTCTTTTGCTTCTTTCTTTCCTTCTTGATAGCATCTTCATCATCACTATCATAAGGACACTTGGCGATGAGATGATCCTTGCTATGGCATCTAAAGCACCTCATGGAATGGTCATTCTTCTTGGAGGAGCTCTTCTTCCTTCTTGCCCGATAGCCCTTCTTCTTCATAAACTTGCCAAATCTCTTGACAAGAAGAGCCATCTCCTCATCTTCATCACTATCACAAGAGCTTGCTTCTTCTTCACTTGATGATTCTTGCTTGGCTTTGCCCTTGGATGTGGAGGCCTTGAATGCCACACTTTTCTTCTTTTCATCATCTTTCTTCTCACCATCCTTCTTCTTCTTGATCAACTCATCCTTTTCATCATCTTCTCTATAGGCATCATCGGTCATCACCTCTTGAAAGACTTGTTGGGGAGTTGATTCACTAAGAGTTGTCTTGACTAGAACGGTGATCAATGTGTCAAATCTCTTGGGCAAGCTTCTCAAAAATTTCATAGAGAATTGACTATCCTTCACTTCTTCCCTAAGTGCCTTGAGTTCATTCACAATGACTTGCAACCGGTGAAACATCTCCGGCACACTTTCATCTTCTTGCATCTTGAAGCTTGAGAACTTTTCTTGGAGGATGTATGCCTTGGCGGTCTTGGTTCCCTTTGTACCCTCAAATGTTTCTTCTAATTTTGCCCATGCATCATGAGCAACCACAATGTTCTTGATTTGCTCAAAAGTCTTGTCATCAAGAGCTTCATGAAGAGCACTAATTGCAATGTCATTGCATTGAAGCTTCTTTTCTTCAACCGGTGTTGGTGCATTCTCATTTGCAACCTCAAACTTTGTTTCGGTCACCTTCCAAACTTCTCTATTGATTGATTTGAGATGGTGAAAGCCCTAGTTTGGTTTTCGATAATTGATGAAACCCTAGTACTAACCTCTATACTAAGTGTGTGTAGACTTAATAAGGTTGGTACATGCCAAGTCATGTGTGTAGACTTAATTCGGCGCTTTTCGAGAAAATGAAGTGCATATTTTCTATTGCGCCGGTGGGAAAATTTGGAGAAGTCGCGGGAGTGTTTCTCGACGCTGGCCACTGAGGCACCGGACGCTAAGTCTGAGCGTCCGGTGCAGACAGTGCCTGGCCCAGCTAGGGTAAGGCACCGGACGATAGGCACCGGACGCCGGCTTGAGCGTCCGGTGGTGCGCGTCCGGTGTGCGGGCGTTTTGCGACCCTCTCTGTGCATGGTTCCGGTGAGTGTTGATATTTGGGAACGCAATAAGGAATTGATCCGCAAGCGCACGAATATCGGTGAGCACTTCACGCGAGAGGTTATCCAGAGTATCGTATTTATTTTTTTACCACTAGGAAAAAGAGTGCATCTGACTAACCGGTCTATTACTACTAACCCTTTAGGCAACAAAGAATGTTCTCGATGTGAGTGATAAATAGAGAAGACTGCAACTGTAGTCTCCTTCTAACCTTGGTAAGGATGATCTACTATTCTATTGGGGAAGCTAACGGAATCTAGACACCACAAAGGATGTTCAACCCGCACCTATAAACCTATCCTTCCTGCTACCGAGATATGGTCTGCAAAGGTAACTCGGAATTGTCACGTTCCTCACTACTACCACAGTCCAGCTAGTCAGGGAATATCTATGAGTACCCCAGCCTAAACACCACGTTTACGCCAGCAATGATTAATCTAAACTCTACGCGAAGAGATTAAAGTAAACTCATAAACCAAAAGAACAATAAAACAAGAACTTACTAGAATTTAGATGTCGAAATACTAAAGAATCCTAGGAGCAAGCTTCGGGTTAGGAGAACTTGATCCCGCAGGTACAAGCTTGGAGTAGACACCGACAGGCCGAGCTTCCTCCAATCTACACCTCCACTCTATCTCTCTCAATCTAGTAGAAACTAGAAGATCTATTTCTACTTACATTGGTTGCTAAGCCTAAAAAGAAATTTTATTTAGAGAAGAGGTTTTCCTTCGAGGGCACCCCTCAACTCTATGATAACTTCTTGTCTCCTCCAGGGGCTAGGGGGGTCTCCTTATATAGTCCTCCTCCTCTATGCATTTTTGGGTCGGTAGGCGATGTGGTACTACGTTATCCTTGATCCTTTAGGTCGGTGGAACATCGTGTGCGAAGAGAGTCCCGAACGGAGTCCAGTAGGGGGCGGGCGCCTAGGTCCTCAGGGCGGGCACCCTGGGCCTGGCCCCTTTCGGTCTCTGCTTTCTTCCTGTGGCTTCTGGAGTCTTCTAGATGGTAGAAAATTGCGCGGTGCGTTGATATCTCTATGTAATCCCGACATGTGGGCTTTTCTTCCTTATTTCCTAATAACCCCCTGCAGAAACAGATAAACAACAAAACTCGTGGAATTCTGTCAGATCAAACCCTAATTCCAGGTTGTTGATGCAAAAACTAGTCTGCAAACACAAAGGGCTAATACCCGATCCAAACGTTAAGGCGTGCCAGCCGATTTGACCTTACTATCGGCAAAGGTGATAACTCGAATACTTTAGTCCTGACAACAGCGATGCGCCCGGATGTCACGGCTAAGAGGTACTCACGCGGAACATGAGGATACGCCGAGCTTGAGTCGACGAATTCCTAAGAACTCGTAGTAAAAAGAAAACGTATGACGAAGTCGTCGAAAAGTAAATGCTGGAATATGAGTAAAAACGTGTGTTTGATTGATTGATAGATGTCTTGATTACAAGGTCCTAGGGCTTATATTTATACCCTGCTCAAAGAGCTACGACCAGACACGATTAGAATTCGAATTCCAAATTACACGGAACCCGTATACAAAACGATGCGAATAACTAAGGAAATAATAAAACCATCCTTCGTGACAAACCGAAACTCCTCCACATGACAACTGGCAGCTTCCGGACTCCTCCTTCGCGTCATCGGCAATCTCCTTGCCATAGTCATCGACAGACCTTTTTACTTGGTCATCGGCACCATATTACTGCCTGAGGACTTAGTCACATTCAACCTTTCCCTCATCGGCAACCATCCTTATCAGCAACCCGCATCGTACTGCCACCCTATCCTGCCATCCTGGACACGTGCCCAAAAATGGTGTCAACACATGCTCCCCAGTTTCGGAGTATAAAACTATTAATGCTCCAAAATTCTCTGCAGCAATGATGTCTTCTCCGCAATTAATGCTCCTAATCTGGTAACCGACAACCTCAATCTGGACAACTCTGATCCTAATCCTCCGCAGATCCCTCGAAATCCCCAACTTCCTAAACGGGCATCTCTCTTAGTCGTACATCGGCAACAATACCGTTACAAAGATTTGCCGATGCTCTGCCCAGGATATTCGCAAAAACGGTTACTTCCCCTCTATCCGCCCATCGGCAGGACGACCGTTATAGAATATCACCGATGGTCCGACCAGGAGATCGCGCACAGTAAAATATCTTTAGATAATGACCGCTTCCTGTCAAATCACCTGCACAATCCCTGGATTATCGTGCGAACAGTTACCATATCCACTTGAGTACCCTCGGGCTTCTCGGATGCGGCAAAGAAATAAGTCAGATTTGCCCTTGTCCATCTTGTCCTATAAATAGTTCCTTCTTGGGTACTCCTCCCCCATTGCATCATTCTGCCATCCAACTTCACTTTTCCAGCGGCGGCGCCATTCTCAATCCTCAAGATCTGTGACAAGCATTCTTCTTCATCAACTCCGGCGCCTTCCAGCGTCCTCTTCACGACAAGATGGTCGTTGGCTTCGTCGTCCCTGAGGTCAGACTTCCATCTCATCTGCTGTACCTTTTTCTCGCATTCCTGTTCATCTGCGATTCATTCTTACCGAATATTTTCCTTTTCCTTTTTCTTTGTATTTTTATTCCCCAAAACACTAGGAGTTATCGAACAAAATTGTCATCCCTACCGATCAACCACATCTTCAATGCCTCGGCCCTCTAGGGGATCCAGATCCAACCGACCTCATCAATGCAGAAACCAACAGGATCCCCTTTAGAGCTGAAAACTTTACTTTAGATCTATGGAAAGACACCTTTCGCTCTTGGCCCAGCCCTACTGTAGGGTGGAAAGACTGGTTCTTGAGGGTCAGCAACTCTTATGAAGTTCAATGGGGTGAGAGGAAATTAGCTCAATGCATTAGGCTGTCCATTGCCGATATGCACAGGAACGAGTCATTGCTGATAGCTGCATCTTACTTTTGGTCAGACACTCTCAACGCTTTTGTTTTTGGCCATGGCCCTGCTTCTCCTACCCTTGCCGATGTAGCCATGCTTACTGGGTTAGATATATCTTCTGCCGATAGCACCCATTTTTTTGATACCGCCCCCAGTGCCAAAGTGGAGACTCGCGCTATCGGCGGTTGGTCAGGGTACATCCAGAAGTACCGCGGGAGAGGACCTGTCACCATAAAGGAGCAAACCACCTTTCTGAACATGTGGCTAGACAAGTTTGTATTCTGTGGTCGATCGGCAGGACCGACTTCTGTCTATCTATCGGCAGCAGAAAGACTGGCTAGCGGCGGCCAATTTCCTCTCGGCCGTTATTTGCTCGGCGCTGTTTATCACCTTCTTCATCAGGTAGTCCAGAAACTCCTGCTCGGCCAACCTATCGGCAACTTGGGAGGTCCTTGGTGGTTTATTAATATGTGGCTCAATCTGCACTTGCACAAGCGCCTTGATCTCAACTTGTTCTCACAGCACTTCCCAAGAGATATAGCCGAGAATCATGTGTTGGGTGAAGAGGAATCGGCAACACGTGCCCCCCTGAACTTTGGCGAAGCTGTTATAGTCTTACCCGGTTCAGGGAACACTCCGGATCAGATCGGCCGATTCTTCGAGACGCTGTATGAGGGTCTGGCCAGAGATGAACGACCATGGCTGGCTTATGACGACCCAGACAGCATGCTCCCTCTGACCTTCAATCCATTTGATGAAGCTCTTGACAGGGACAATGAGGTGATGATGGCAATCGTGACCCCCAGAGCCATACCAGTGAATTTCTTCGGTAGCACGAAAACCTCTCCCCAAACCTATGAATTTTATAATCCATCGGCATTAGCTCGGCAGCTAGCTTTCGGCCAATTGCCGATTGCACTTCCTTATGCTGATGTAATAAAGCCCAGAGAGCCCATCGCCAACCTCCTCGAGTGGACTCGAGTAGCCCAGCTACCACCAAATGCCGATACGGATGTAGATCTGTCAGAATGGGTTCCAGCCGCCTTTATCACTCAGGCATACAAGCTATGGTGGGCAGAATGGAAAGAGAATCTGTTCTGCAGATCAGCCCTCTCATACCGCGGCATGATCGACCCCGAATATGAAGTCCCTGATGACACTGTAAGTATTTTAAACCGATGTCTCATTTTCCAATATCACTCCCATCGGTAACTTACCCCTGTATTCCTTTTGCAGATTGACAACACCCCCCCATCAGTTAGTAGGAGTGGCAAGCCGATCGACTTATTCCCATCAGGCCCGATCTCCTCAATCGGCCATAATGCTCCCACTCTGGCTTCCATCGTGCACCGGGGTGCGCGCCTCAAGAAAGTTACCACCAGGAAAACTCAGACATCACCACCGGTAACTGCTTCCACTCTGGCACAAGCTTTCAAGGCAATCTGTTAAAACCCTTTTTTCATTTACGCTGACTTATCTTTGTATCGGCTATCTGTACTCATAAACTCCTTTTTGTTGTTGCAGCAAACTGGTGCATCGGCAAAAGTCAAACGCCAAGGCGCCGATGCCCCCCAGTCTAGCCAGCCAAAGAGGAAGGGCATCCACGGTGCTAAGGCTTGAACAAAGCGCCAGAAAGTGGCAACTCCTCCTCCTCCTCCGGTGTTTCAAATCCCGGTGGAATCTTCCCCTTCTTCTCCAGACGTCCAGGCACAGCAAGTACTATCTCCACAACCAACACAGGAAGCACCACAGATGGAAGAACCCCAGCAGGAAGAACCTCAAACGGCAGGTATATCAGCTGATGTAGGTGAACAAACAACTGGCCCGGCAGGTACAGTTACATCATCGGCGATTTCCTCGATTCAGGCAACTGTTGTTTCTCCTCCGGGTAACATATCTCAACAACACTCCTACCGATAAACTTATTCTCATTTATTCTTATAATCTTTCCTGTCTTCTTTCAGGCGATATCGCTCTATCGGCAACATTTGCCGATCAACCTGCAGCTCCATCGGCCTCTCTGAGTCAAAGGCAAGAAATCGCCTTGAAGCAAGTAAGTCATCCACTTTTCCATCAGTATCATCTGCTGAAGCTTTGACCATAAAATTGACCTACTTCATTTTTATTTTCAGGAACAAGATTCTCCCAACAGCTTGTTCTCCTTTGCTATTGATATCTTCGAAGAAGAAGGCGAGGAAGCAAGCTCCTCTCGGGCAGTTGGAATTGTATCGGCAGAAACCAGAGCTAAGATGGAGGAGCTATCGGCCATACTTCATCAAGACACAACTCAACTGGTCAACGATTCTGACCCAGCCAAGGCCCTGTTCAAGACCCTTAGAGGCCAAATTCCTGCCGATGCTGAAGAAACACTCTTCCATGCTGCACATCTAGAAAGCCGCCAGCTACAGTACCAGAGAGCTACTCGACGCCTCGCCGATAGAGCTGCTCAAATCCAGCTTTCTGAGGAGATGATGAAAGAAAAACTCTTAGCCGATGAGAAACATAAGAACATCGGCACCTTAAAGTCCTCAGGTGATGCACTGAAGCAGAAAGTGTCTGATCTATCGGCAAAAAGAGAAGCTCTACTGGCTGAACTCAAGCAAGTAGAAGACGCTCTGTCCCAAGCCCAGCAAGAAGAGAGTCAACTGCCGGAGACCATCAAGCATCTTGAACAAGAATGAAACGTCCATGGTCGCAAAGCGCTGCAACTGAAGAGGAAGCTGAAGCCGATCGAAGGTTCTGCCGATGATGATATCAAAGAGATAGAGACAGCCAACCAGATTCGGCTGCGCGCCATATCAGCAATCCAAGCGCTGCTGAGCATCTGAAGCTTTCATCGGCGACACACCTTTGTTTTTCCGCCTTCAGCTTTTAGTCTAGCCGATAAGACTGTTATCGGCATCTTTTGAAACATTAAGTCTGCCCTCGAACATTTAAATCCAGCCGATAGGAGTGTTATCGGCATTTAAACTTTTATGCGTCGATCCATATGCTGGGGTAGTACTTCTTCAAATATTTGCCATTTAATGCTCTGGGAAATTCAACTCCTTCGAGAGTTTCTAGAATATAGGCATTACCAGGAGCTGAATGTCTTATCCGATAAGGACCTTCCCAATTAGGAGACCACTTCCCAAACTTCAAACTTTTAGTCCCGACTGGCAAAATCAACTTCCATACCAAATCCCCATCGGCAAACTCCTTAGCCTTTACTTTTTTATCATACCATCTAGCAACTCTCTTCTTATTTTCTTCTATACTCATTAAGGCCTTTAACCGATGTCCTGCTAAATCATCTAACTCATCGGTCATCAAAGTGGCATAATCATCGGCAGCCAATTGATCTTGAAAAGATAATCGCCTAGATCCAGCCTTAATCTCCCAAGGCAATACTGCATCATGTCCATACACCAATTGATAGGGTGACACCTTGGTTGATCCATGGCAAGCCATCCGATAAGACCACAGTGCTTCATTTAACAATGTATGCCACCGCCTAGGATTTTCTTCAATCTTTCGTTTAATAAGCTTGATAATTCCTTTGTTAGACGCTTCGGCCTGTCCGTTGGCTTGAGCATAGTAAGGAGAGGAATTCAACACTTTAATTCCCATACCGATTGCGAATTCATCGAACTCCCCTGACGTGAACATGGTGCCCTGATCGGTAGTAATCGTTTGGGGAATCCCAAATCGGTAAATAATATGCTCCTTCACAAAATCAATCATATTGGCCGATGTGACCTTCTTCAAGGGAATAGCTTCGACCCACTTAGTGAAATAGTCAGTGGCAACTAGAATGAACTTATGCCCTTTGCTAGATGGTGGATAAATCTGGCCGATCAGATCGATGGCCCACCCCCGGAACGGCCAAGGTTTTATTATAGGATTCATGGCCGATGCAGGTGCTCTCTGGATATTACCGAACTTTTGACAACCTTGACATCCCTTAAAATATTTAAAACAATCTTCAAGTATGGTTGGCCAAAAATATCCATTCCTTCGAATCATCCACTTCATCTTGAAAGCTGACTGATGCGCTCCACACACTCCTTCATGGATTTCCCCCATTAAACTTCTGGCTTCATCATCACCCAAGCATCGGAGAAGAATTCCGTCGATAGTTCGATAATACAATTCATTTTCAAGGAGCACATACTTGGTCGCTTGAAATCGAACCCGTCTTCCAACTTTCTTAGATGGATCTTCTAGATAGTCGACAATCTCTTTCCTCCAGTCACCGGCACTGACTGCCGATGTTGCATTAATCATTGGCTGATATCCCGAGGCATGCTGGGCTAACCGATTAGCGTCCTCATTATGCAATCGGGGAACATGCTCCAATCGGAAGTTTTTGAATTCCTTTAACAGTTGCATACTTTTCTCGAAATAGGTTATGAGAACTTCACTTCGGCATTCATAGCTTCCGGCTAATTGATTTATAACCAACATGGAATCCCCGAATACTTCAACAGCATCAGCACGAACTTCTCTTAACAACTCCAATCCCTTGATCAGAGCTTGATACTCAGCCTGATTATTTGTTGATGTAGCAACAATCGGTAAGGAAAATTCATACTTCCTCCCCTTAGGAGAAACTGACACAATGCCGATTCCTGCTCCCCGATCACAGGTAGATCCATCAAAGAAGAGCGTCCAGGGTGCAATTTCCAAGGTTTCCACTAGGCCGCAATGTTGAGTCACAAAATCGGCCATAACCTGCCCTTTGACCGCCTTAGCCGATTCGTAACGCAAATCGAATTCTGACAGCGCTAAAATCCATTTACCGATCCTTCCACTCATAATTGGCATAGATAGCATGTATCGGACTACGTCATCTTTGCAAATAACAGCACATTCGGCCGACAATAGGTAATGTCTTAGCTTGATACATGAAAAATATAAGCATAAGCACAGCTTCTCGATGGCCGAATACCTGGTTTCAGCATCAATCAACCTCCTACTCAAATAATAAATTACTCTCTCTTTCCCTTCAAACTCCTGAACCAAAGCTGAGCCGATAACCGATCCATCGGTAGATAAGTATAATTTGAAGGGTTTCCCTTGTTGAGGTGGAACTAAAACTGGAGGATTTACTAGATACTTTTTGATTTCATCTAGAGCCAACTGCTGTTCTTCTCCCCAAACAAACTCCTGATCGGCTCCCAATTTTAGAAGAGGACTGAAAGCACGAATTCTCCCAGATAAATTCGATATAAATCTTCTGATAAAATTCACTTTGCCGATCAAATATTGGAGCTCGGTTTTATTGGTAGGGGCCACTATTTTATTGATGGCATCAATAGATCTTCGACTAATTTCAATACCCCTCTGATGTACCATGAAACCAAGAAACTGCCCTGCCGATACACCAAATGCACACTTGTTGGGATTCATCTTCAATCCATGCTTCCTTGTGCACTCCAACACTCTTCGTAAATCGGCAAGATGCTTTGAGAAATCTCCAGACTTGACCACCACATCATCAATATAAATTTCTACGATCTTGCCGATGAACTCATGAAATATAAAATTCATAGCCCTTTGATAAGTAGCACCGGCATTCCTTAACCCAAAAGTCATGACTATCCATTCAAATAGTCCAACATGACCAGGACACCTGAATGCGGTTTTTGGAATATCCTCTTCTGCCATGAATATTTGATTGTAACCCGCATTACCATCCATGAAGCTGATGACCCGATGGCCAGCCGCAGCATCAACCAGTAGATCGGCGACAGGCATTGGGTATCCATCCATCGGCGTAGCTTTATTGAGATTCCTGAAATCAATGCACACCCGAAGCTTCCCGTTCTTTTTGTAAACCGGGACGACATTGGAAATCCATTCGGCATACCGACACTGCCGAATAAACTTAGCTTCAATAAGTTTAGTGATTTCGGCCTTAATGTCAGGTAGAATGTTAGGATTACATCGGCGGGCTGGTTGCTGATGTGACCGAAATCCAGACTTAATGGGTAACCGATGTTCAACAATTGATCGGTCTAAACCAGGCATCTCTGTATAATCCCAAGCAAAGCAATCTTTATATTCCTTTAACAAACTAGTTAATTGCCGTTTACACTCAGGATCTAGTTTAGCACTAATAAAAGTAGGCCTAGGCTTATCACCACTTCCTATATCTACTTCTACCAAATCATCGGCCGATGTGAATCCCTGGCCTAATTTTCCATCATCGGCGAATCTATCCATTAAAAACCGTCGTCAGAACCGACTGCTTGGATCGGTGGAATCTCATAATCGGCAACTTTGAGAAAATCTTTCTCCCAAACTTCTCCTGAAATGCACCTAGTCTTTTCATAAGTATCCGCTTCTGCCGATGCGATAACATAAGAAGAATCCCCTGGGACGATCTCAATCTTGTCACCTACCCACTGAACCAAGCACTGATGCATTGTAGATGGGACACAACAATTGGCATGAATCCAATCTCTCCCCAATAATAAATTGTAGGCACCTTTTCCGCTGATCACGAAAAAGGTTGTTGGGAAGGTTTTGCTGCCGATGGTCAACTCTGCACATATCGCCCCCTTGACCGGAGACACGTTTCCCTCAAAGTCTTTGAGCATCATATCGGTCTTGGTCAAATCTTGATCCCCTTTCCCAAGCTTCCGATATACTGCATACGGCATAATATTAATAGCAGCTCCACCATCAACTAGGATCTTAGTCATTGGCTGCCCATCAACCCTTCCTTTGAGGAACAAAGCTTTAAGATGCTGCCTCTCGTTATCGGCAGGTTTCTCAAAGATAGCCGTCATCGGATCCAGAGCCAATTGAGCTATCTGATCAGAAAATCCCAACTCATCGTCACTGGCTGGTGCAAGAAACTCCATCGGCAACATGAATACCATGTTGACGCTTGCCGATGGACCTTCCTTCTTAGTGTCTGCAGACTGCCGACTTTCAGAACTCTCTCCTTTATTTAACTCCTCTTGCCTTTCTCGTTGCAACCTCCTTTTCTGTGTCTTGGTTAGTCCTTGAGGGCACCATGGAGGAAGTGGCCTTTGCCTTACTGCCGGGCGTCGGTTCTCCCTTGACTCCATACGATGTGTATTAGCATCTCTGCAAAATATGAACTCATCGGGAACCCGTGCATTAGCCATTTCCTCAAGCTCTTCCTGGTTCCTGGGAAAATACTGGACACGGTCACCGAGCCGATCGCGAACACTAAGCCTGCCCCCCAGCCGATCATGAACTGACGCCCTTCCTCTGATTGGCCCATTAAATCGCCGTTCATCATCATGATAACGCCGATCGTTCCTATCGTACCGATCATAACCGTTGCATTCAGGGCAGTCTCTGACAGTAGGAAGCTTGATATTTTCCTCCCAACAATGGATGAAGAATGGGCAATTCCAATGATCCCTGTGCCGATTCCACTCCTGTCGGCGTCTTTGTTCTTCCCGTTGATAATCTTCCTGCTGGCGCCGATATCGATCTTCCCGTTGTTGCCATCTCTCTCGAGGCCTTCTATGAGTTATGACAATACCAGACCGAGGAAGTCTTCCTGAGCTAGCTCCTTCCTGGACCAAGCCCTTACTTCTTGCATCGGCGGTAGTAACTTGATGCTGAGGATCTACCGATGCACTCTTCTCAGCTGTCTCCGACGTTAAGACCTTAGCCTTCCCCTTAGCGTCCAACATGTTTGTTGGGAAAGGATGTTGGTCTATCTTCATCGGCTTCTGGGCTTTAGAACTGTCAAACTTGATTCTCCCCGACTCTATAGCCGATTGCAGCTGTTGTCTGAATACTTTGCACTCGTTGGTGTCATGTGAAGTTGCATTATGCCACTTGCAATATCTCATCCTCTTCAACTCTTCTGCCGACGGGATCACATGGTTAGGTGACAGTTTGATTTGACCTTCCTGAAGTAGAAAGTCAAATATCCTATCGGCCTTGGCGGTGTCAAAAGCAAACTTCTCTGGTTCTTTCTGCCCAAAAGGACAAGACATCGGCTTCTTGTTTTTTACCCACTCTGCCAAACCGATTACTGGTTCCTCGTCGGAATCTGAGCTTGTTGCTTCGTCAACAAATGACACTTTCTTATTCCATGCCCTCTTAGGCTCGAAAGGCTTGATGTCTTGATCAGATATCCTCTGCACCAAATGACTTAAACTCTCGAACTCTTGAGATGCATACTTATCCCTGATATGTGGCAACAAACCCTGGAAAGCCAAATCGGCTAGCTGCCGATCATCCAGAACCAGGCTATAGCATTTATTCTTGACCTCTCGAATCCCTCAACCGACTCATCATTACGTTGCCTCAACTTGACCAAGTCGGTGATCTTCTTCTCATGAACCCCCGAGAAGAAGTATCTGTGGAATTGCTTCTCTAGATCGGCCCAAGTAATTACTGAGTTGGGAGGTAACGATATGAACCAAGTAAAGGCCGATCCAGACAGTGATGACGAAAATAGACGAACCCTTAATTCGTCCCTGTTACCAGCCTCTCCACATTGAATAATGAACCTGTTGACATGCTCCATGGTTGACGTGTCGTCTTGTCCGGAAAACTTGGTAAAATCTGGTACCTTGTACCGATGTGGAAGCGGGATCAAATCATACGCTGGAGGATACGGTGTCCGATAAGAATAAGTGTTGACTTTGGGTTTTATCCCAAATTGTTCCCTCATTACTTCAGCAATCTTATCGGCCCAATAAGCATCGGCATCTTGCCGATGAGGCGGCTGCGGATCCGACACTTGGTGGCGAACCTCCACGTGTCTGTTTGGGACGTGACCTGTATGGAACATCGTATTGGTTACCTGTCCTCCAATCTGCGGACTACCAAACTGCTGTCCACCGATTGGCTGTCCTCCGAGTTGCTGTCCAAAATTTATTGGCTGGTTGGGAATTCCCTGACCTTGGAACCCGGGATAAACCTGCCCTTGCTGGAACCCCGTAGTCTGATAACCCTGCTGGGGCGACTGTGGAAAGGCTTGCTGTCCAAGCCATCCATTATTAGCGTTCATCGGCATAGGTGCTGCCGATGATTGGTAATTGGGTATCGTCGTTGAATTGACATACCCCGACTGGGCCATAGGCCTCTGTTGCATCAGCATTGACTCTGCCGATGCGTTGGGCATCTGGAACATTGAATCTTGAGGATTTCCAGTGTGAGGCCTTGCAGTAGTAGTTGTGGTATACCGAGGACTCTGGTTCACCGGCACATTGGAAGGTGCCGATGTCATAGGAGTTTTGCCCCTCATGTCAGTTATCTGTGACGTTCCCGGCGTCAACTCTGGAGGCATACCATAACCCCACCAGTTGGGAGGAAGAGTTAATCCCGACATTGCCGATGCCAACATATCTGTTGTCAGTTTATGCTGCCCAACTGAAATTTGTGGGTTGGTTGCCATCGGCATAGATAGTGCACCAGTAGTCCCCAATGTACTTGGAGGGACGGCAGACTGTGCACTTGCACTCGTCAAGGCAGCCGATGGAGCCATGACCTCTGGTGCCGTGGGTTGATGATGGGAAGGGCCCACATAATCCGGCGGGATTTGTCCTTCCTTGAAGGTTCTTGCCACGGCGTTGAAAACCGTATTAGACAGTACACCAGCTTGGTTAATCAGCGCTCGATTGATGGCATTGTCAACCATGTCTTGAAGCTTGCCAGGATTGGCGTCAAAGGTGACCTGCCGTGGTGCCGGCAGTGCATCTTTCTGGACCACTTCGCCGCTCCTGTTTATGCTGAAAGACTTCAGGCATTGCTGCTTGAACTCTTCCATGGCTTGGGCAATAGCTTGCTTCTGCTCATCCTTGAGGTTGGCTTCCGTCACGGGGATGACGTTGTCTTGATCGAGGTCAGAGATCGACATGTTGATCTTGATCTTGAATCTGTCCCACCGGGCGTGCCAAAAGATGTGTTGATGCAAAAACTAGTCTGCAAACACAAAGGGCTAATACCCGATCCAAACGTTAAGGCGTGCCAGCCGATTTGACCTTACTATCGGCAAAGGTGATAACTCGAATACTTTAGTCCTGACAACAGCGATGCGCCCGGATGTCACGGCTAAGAGGTACTCACGCGGAACTTGAGGATACGCCGAGCTTGAGTCGACGAATTCCTAAGAACTCGTAGTAAAAAGAAAACGTATGACGAAGTCGTCGAAAAGTAAATGCTGGAATATGAGTAAAAACGTGTGTTTGATTGATTGATAGATGTCTTGATTACAAGGTCCTAGGGCTTATATTTATACCCTGCTCAAAGAGCTACGACCAGACACGATTAGAATTCGAATTCCAAATTACACGGAACCCGTATACAAAACAATGCGAATAACTAAGGAAATAATAAAACCATCCTTCGTGACAAACCGAAACTCCTCCACATGACAACTGGCAGCTTCCGGACTCCTCCTTCGCGTCATCGGCAATCTCCTTGCCATAGTCATCGGCAGACCTTTTTACTTGGTCATCGGCACCATATTACTGCCTGAGGACTTAGTCACATTCCACCTTTCCCTCATCGGCAACCATCCTTATCAGCAACCCGCATCGTACTGCCACCCTATCCTGCCATCCTGGACACGTGCCCAAAAATGGTGTCAACACAGGTGTTGTTTGCATATTGGTCCTTTTTCTTGTTTATTTGAAAATTAAAATTGATACTTAAGAACCATCAACAAATACCCCCATACTTAGGCTTTTACTCGTCCTCGAGAAAAGGAAGGTTAAGAACAATATCTGGGGTAAAACATTTTAAAATATTATTTATATTTGCAGGGTGTTAAAAAAATCCACTATGTACTGTAGTCAGGGAAGTGTATCGTTAAGAGTAAAGATCCTTTCTTCTCAATCCTGTTACTTGGAGTTTTTGTATATTTTTGAAAGAAAGTTAGCATACCTTTTTATCCTCATAGGTGTGGCAGAACCACCTAAATTATATGGCCCACATGCACCTATCATTGTCATTAAGACCTCTGATTACTGCACATGAGAGTCATATAACCCAGATAGTCTGTCGGGTGCCCTTAGAGGACCCCGAATCATCCACATTTTAACTCATACAGGATCAACATGGAGTTACCACAACATTACATCATTTGTTACAAAAATAACTTACATCGGAGTGCGGAAGATTTATAACTCAATTTACAACATATGATGGAATATAAACAACTAAATTTCCAAAAGGTGTGTGGAGTAGCGGAAGCATCTTAGGTGAAGCTTCTAAGGTAGAAGAGGTGGATAAATCATGTCGCGCCCACCGACATGACCTCCATTAGCAGCATAAGTCAGCACCTGCAACAGGGGTTATAAAACCCTGAGTACGGGAGTACTCAACAAGACTTACCTGGCAGAAAAGGAGGAGAACTTAGGAATGCAGGCTTAGGGTTGACAAGGAGTGGTTGAGCAAGGAGCCAAATTGTTTTGCTAAAAAGCTTACTAATAGTGCGTCCTTACTTTCAAGTTTTACCCACGAATTCCTCTCCTCAAGAGGCCGAGGAATTCGAGGACAGTCTATCTAGTTGCTTTTCACAGACAAGTCTGTGAATTCCTAGTCATTAATAAAAGTATTATCTATCCAACGGCCATAGCTTCATGTCACTCTGAGTTCGGGAATTGGGATCCGAACCTCATGAGACATTTTCCCCTGTCTTATTTTATCACTTAGTTGCATAATTAACTACGATGAGGGTCGAAGGAATTGAGTCTCCCAATCGGGGAGCAACGACGATTCGAATCGCTTAGCAATCCAGCTGGAGTTCCTAACCACCCGACATATGTAGAATCAAATCTTGCATATGTCAACCCAAACCAAGCTCTCCCCAAATTTGACCAGGTTCGCGGCACCCGAGAGCACAGTACCCCACCTTCCTACAGCCGATCTAGATGTTTCCCGGTCAACTCAGATCCGTAAGGTGGGTACACACTACTCTCGCCATCGCTCCACGCCCAGTGCGCGAGTAGCTGTTCGCGTCGAGGGATCACAAGACCGGGCTTACCGAGGGCAAGTGGCTAGTACTATAAATTCTCAACCCAGCAGGCCATCAACGGACCGGTCCTTAACCGACACAGTTGGAGACACTACTTTAAGACTCCATTCTTAAAGCAAGTCCACCGACCGGTCTCAAGTTGAAACATCATTGACCATAAGTGTATTCCACAACAACCCTTCAAACTTTCTTGTTTGAAAACCTATCTAGTAGCAGGGCTAAGCATTACTACGCGATTTTAAAATAAAACAGGTGTCAAGGACAGGATAACAAATATCAAGGTAGTAAATGCAGCAAGTAGGTTAACCCAATTCTCAACTACCTAGTGCAGCATTTTCAATTCATAAGTGATAAAAGATTTAAAACATTCAAGGAGGGGTTAATGCATCCGGGGCTTGCCTTTGTTGCAGAGCTGAGAGGGACCCTCAGAGACTTCCCAAGTCTCGGATCCTACTTCCTCGAACGGAGCACCGACCTCGGGGTTCGGTTCAACGGTCGCTCCTTCGGTCACGTGCACTATATGCAAAATGATGAATGCTCATGATATGCGTATGACAGATATGTAATAAGGACCAAGTTAAGTATAATTGGCCTTCTCGGTGCAACACAGACTAATTAAAGTTGTTTATTATCTTAGTGTCTTTACCCAAGAGGTTGCATCTGTAAACTAAGATTCCTTTTAATTCATAATTATCCTAAATTAACTGACTATTATACATTTTTATCTTAATTAATTTTTAATTAAGTATTAATGACAATAATTAAGCATTAATACCAAACAATAATTATATGCCAAAGGTCATTAAGGTTAATGACCTCAGGTCATCACACAATCCAAAATTACTCAAATTCTAATTTGAAAATTAAGCTACTCATTATTTAAGTAAAGGCTAGCTAAAAACAAACAACTCTATTTGCACACATAACCAGGACAGCAGCATATACACAAGTTCATTCAACCATAATTAGAGATCTAAGCATCTAATAAAGGTGATATTAGACTTTCTGGAAAGCTTCGATAATTATCTAGGACCTGGTTATAATCTTCAAGAATTGATTCAATAGATAAAATGGCCAAACAGCAGGAATAAACAATTCTGTCCAGATTTTGGACAGAATCAGACATTAAGATTTATACCTCTATAACCAGAGTTCTAGATCACCAAACGTCATGATCCATAACATTTTGGAAAGCTTATAAAAATTACTACAATTTATCTTTCATCATCAAAGCATGATTCACAAGTTTAGTAGGTCGAAATTACACAACTACAAAAACTGATCCAGGATTTGACAGAGAGAAACCATTTCTGAAACTTAAATTTAAACGGACATAACTCAGAAACTATAAGGCCAAATGCCACCAAAATTTAACACCAGGTAGATACATGAATTATATATAACTTTGTTGTAGACAAGTTTCACATCCAACATTATCTACCTAGAGGAATTCATAATGCCCCAGAAATTGTCGAGAAACCACTAACATTTGAATTATAGAGAAATAACATTTCATTTATGTTCCAAACCCAGCTTACCTACAGTTAAAATACATCAATGAGATACTAGAAAACATCATGATCATCCCTAAATAAATTCCTTTCATGCCTTTATTAATTTATTTAGGTAAATAGACAAAGTAATAACCATATATCAAAAGTACACAGTTAATTCTGAGAAAACTACAGCAGCTCATATATGATCAACAAAGTCTACTGTATAAATTTCATGCCATTTGGATAAGTATAGCAATGTCCATGAAAAAGAGAAATTTCCAACACAAGGAAGCATGTAACAGCAAGATAAATAAGAAACTCGACATTTTCTACAAACACATAGCTAAATTATGTATATATATAATATAACGACCTTATATAAAGGCAGAGGAATCATATTTTACATTTATTTATTTTTAGTTTAATTGTAAACTATTTAATAAGCACTAAACAAGATAAATTAATAACTTAACCATATATCATCCACTGAACATGAAATCTTTACTGCAACACACACATAATATTATGAGAACATCATAAAAAATTTCAGGGCAATAGGAGCTACACTGCATGAGATATGAATTTCTCCTTTTTAAACATAATTAAATGCATAAATCATAACCAATTATTTTACTACAAAACATGGTCAGTTTCATATTTTTAATAAAAACTAGACATCTCAAAGAGCACAACAAAATTTGGTTCACCAAAATTGGAGTTACCAAACTCCAGATATGAATTTCCAAAGATCTAACAAAACATCTACAAACAGGTCCTGATGGCACTATTCACCTAAGTCACGAACTTCGCAGTTAGACCCTTGCCTTGTGTCGAATTCAAATGCGAAGTCCCTGGCGCGAACTGAAAACAGAGGAAGCTCGTCGGAGCTTGTGGTTTCGACGGTGGGATGCGTATCTGTGGCAACAGAGTGGCGAGGGAGCTTTCTCGGAGTCATGCGCATTTGATGGTGTCCTCTACTCGGTCGGAGGTGGCCTGCAGAGGCATGGCCACGCGGAGGTGGAGCTCGGCTGTGCAGACTGGCGGCGATGTCACGGCCCACTACCTACTGCGTGGTAGAGAGTAAAACGAAAGGCGCGTGAGCATCAGTGACTCACCGAGAGTGTGTACAGGTGCCTTTCAGCCGTGGAGATGCACTAGTGTGGCTTGGCCACGGTGAGGGTTCACGGCGGCGGTTTCGGCCGGAGTTGGAGAAGAACAGAGAGTCCGAGCGATTGGGAGGGGCAGGAAGTGCTCCTGGGCATGCGTTGGGTTCGCAAGAGGGTGGCGGAGATGGTGGGGAGGTCAAAATGGCCAGAGAGGTTGTACGCAGGGCGTATGGGGCGGTGGAGCTTCGTGGGGTGCCTTCGGTCGCCGAGGTAAGGAAGCTCGAGGTCGGCCGCGCGGAGAGCTCAAAAGGACGAGGCGAAGGAGTCTCGAGCATCCACGTCGCGCGGTGACGCGGCCAGCAAGCAGCTGCGTGGTGGTGGGGCGCGCGCGCGGCTCTGCCCGCTCTGCGGCCGGCGGGATAGAGGAGCCCGTGATCCTCATCGGATCACTGTAGCGAGCTCTATCCAACCAGTTTTGTGGTTTTGCAAAATTCGCCCAAATTTTGGACTGAAGGCAAAATTCCACCAAAATGAAAGTTGTGCAGAATTTTACAAGCTACAAAACTCCTTTTGGTGACCAAAGCTAAATCTGAGTGGAAATTGGTCAATTTGACCAAACAGTTTGAAATTCAAATATCAATTTAGGGTAATTCAAATTTTTGAATTTGGGTAGATCAGAATTTCCAAAATTACTTTTGATTCTCCATAACAACTTGAAAAACTCCCAACATGAAAGTTGTTCAACTTTTTGAGCTCTACAACTTTCATGTTGGTCACTTTTCAAAATTCCAAATAGATTTTGATTTGGAGATTCAAATTGGAAAAGGGGACACTTTCTGGAAATCTGTATTTTCAAAATTACTTTGAATTTTGTATTGAAACTTCAAAAACTCAAAACACCAAAGTTGTACATCTTGACAAGATCTACAACTTTGCTTTTGAACGCAACCTCAAATTTTGCATAGTTTTTAAATTGTGCAAAAGGGGGCAATTCTAGGGTTCAAAAATCAGGGGTTTCCCCCCCCCTAATCTCTCGGAAATCTTTCACCCTAGGGTTTTAACAACCAACACAAGCATCAATACACACTATAAACACACTTTAGATCCCTAAGCACAAGCAACCAAAGTAAACTTATTTTAAGTTAGTGCATCAAGTTGTGCTTAACAAATATGCTATGCAATGCTTATGATGACATGATCTAGTTTTAGTAACCGTAACATCGGGGATGTTACAATAGGTTCTCTCAGATCACCCATTATCTTTTATATATCTCACTGAGGCTGTTTTAATTTGCAAAAATTCTCAAGCATACTTACTTTGCATTTATTGCCTGATCAAAACGGGGTCCGAGGAGGGGAATGTCATACTCTTAGATCCAAGACTTTGGAAATTAAAAACTTTGTCAACTCTTGCTGGCATATTGCTTATTAGAGGGACCATGGGCTATCATTTTTCTTCTCTTCTTTTTTTAAGTGGAAACCGAGGTATCCCTAATTCTACTACCGGACACTTGTCCATTTTTTTCTGTGAGGTTGTCGAGCACTTGCTCCTTTTTATTTCCTCGAAATATCTTTATTTTTGCATAGCGCATGCCTCTAATGCAATAATACTTCGGAAGAGTGAATCTTTCTGAATAAATGTCTTGATCTTAGGAGCATGATAAATCTCTCAACAAGGGTCTAACTCATTTTGAACAAACTCAATACAGAGTAGATAGCCTTTATAATCATAATTAATATTTTCAGTTTTTTTTTATCAGGCATATAAAACACTGAGGATGGTAGCTAAAATTTTGAAGATTTTGAAATAAATTCTCCAAGCAACAATGATATCAAGAATAAGAAACTCATACTCTACCATCTCACATTCCATACTATCTTAAGTAACATAGGGTTTTAAAATGATTTTATAATAGTTGCAAATTTCAGGAAATATCACAGAATGAGATTAATCATGATTAGAAATATTTTAATCTTTTTAATTTATCATGTCGGAAACAGTATTCTGCATAATCCAAGATATGTGTATGTGTAAAGCAAAGTGTGCAGAGTGTGTACCTGACTCGTGGAGTGGTGTAGTCTGAGTGTGTTTGGCATGTCGAGGGATCTCCCCATACTTGTTTTCTGCTTTCTTAGACAAAAATAAAGTAGAGACACACAAGACATAATAATAATAATACTCTTTATTAATCTTGAGGCATTTATTACAAAAGACTAGTAGCAAACTGATGATAATAGTAACAAACTGACAATAATAGTAAACCTAAACCGAATTTAAAGATAGATGACTAAGATGCATTGCCTCAAGGTCTAATCTAGATAACTTAGCGGCGCTCTAATTCCTTAATCTTCTTATTGGCACTGGCAAGATCATGCCTAAGGCCTAATATAACTGTGTTGTGGTTAGAGAGCTGTCTAGTGAGGGAATTAATCGAGGACTGGAGGTCTATGATAACTCTGTCTAGTCTGCGAACGTCCTCATCAATATCCATTATAGTCTTGAGACGCTTGGGAGGTGTCTCAAAAGCATTGAGAGCATGCTTCGGGGCTGCCTTTGGAGGGATGAAACAGACTTTGGCTGCTCTAATCCCTTCGAAGTAAGGCCTTTCCTCCTCCGTAGTGTAGCGAACGCTGCTGATATCGCCGCTCCGGTTGGTCTTGACTCCAACAACCCTCTCATTGGGTCTAGGTGGAAGGATCTTCGTGCCGGTTGGCACCTTTATGGTGGTCTTCGTCTTGGATGATGATCCCTTGAGAAGTAGGGGTTGTGGCGGTGCGGTGAGAACTGGTTGAGCATGGTAGGATTGGGCGGAGCTGCGTTGGCGTAATGGCATGGCTTCTAGCTGTCTTTCTGTGTTGGTCGGGACGAGAGCACGGGCATCGGGGTCTTCCACAGGCTCCATGTTGAGGTTGAAGGGGACGAATTCCCAATCATCGTGGTACTTCTCGGCCATTGGAGCAGCAAGGAACTAATCAAGCTCTAATTGAAGAATAAGAGAAGGCTTGCTGGCTTGGTGTTTGAAAACTGAGGTCAGGGGTCTCTTTATATAGGGGTCAAAAAGTGCCTCTAGGGGTTGTTCGGGTTGCTCCCGTTGATGTGCGTGCGAAACTTTCCATCTGAGGGATTATTCGGATTACCATAAGTGCATTTTCCATAATAGAGAAAATCGGGACCGAGGGGGAATAGGAGCTAGGCGCCCGCCCACCTGATCTGGGCGCCCACCCTCTCTCTGGCCCCTCTGTGGGCCCACTTTCTCGAGCGCGTTTCTAGATGCAAAACTATTTAGAAAAATATATATATGACCCAAAAACATCAGACTAAAAAGGTCAGGCTCTAATTCTCCATGGGAAGGTAAAAATGGACTACATCTATTTCTTCTAATTCTTTATTGGGCTCTAAAAATAATTTAAGACGTTGACCATTTACCTTGAATAACGTACCTTCGTCATTTTGAAGTGTGATAGCTCCGTGGGATGATGAATTAATTACCTTGAATGGTCCTTCCCATTTGCTCCGGAGTTTTCCATGCCTAAAAAGCTTCACCCTGGAATTAAAAAGTAATACCTTATCTCCGGGTGTGAACTCCTTCTTGATTCTCTTGTCATGCCACCTTTTGACTCTTTCTTTGTAGATCTTCGAATTGTGATATGCTTTCTCTCGCCATTCTTCCAATTCTGATAGTTGCATTCTTCTATGATCTCCAGCAACATCTAGGTCCATATTCCATCTCTTTATGGCCCAGTGTGCTTTGAACTCTAGTTCAACAGGTAGATGGCAAGTCTTCCCATACACCAATTGGTATGGAGACATTCCAATTGGGGTCTTATATGCTGTCCGGTATGCCCAGAGTGCATCGAGTAACTTGTCTTTCCACGACGTTCCCATTTCATTTACTGTCTTCTGAAGAATATTCTTGATTTGCTTGTTGGATGTCTCTGCTTGGCCACTTGTCTGAGGATGATAGGGTGTAGCGACGTTGTGATGGATTCCATGTTTTGATAGATATTGCTTGAAGCGTTTGTCGATGAAATGTGCTCCTCCATCAATTATCACTACTCTGGGGACTCTGAATCTTGGAAATATAATTTCTTCAAACATCCTCTTTGAACTGATGTTGTCGGCATGCTTGCAAGGTAATGCCTCTACCCACTTGGAGACATAGTCAACCGCCACCAAGATGTACTCACACTTCTTTGATGGAGGAAATGGACCCATGTAGTCTATTCCCCAGACATCAAAGAGCTCAATCTGAAGGTTGTTGGTGAGTGGCATTGCATCCCTTGTATTTATGTTCCCGTGCCTTTGGCATGGCCCACATCTTCTGATATATTGCCTCGAGTCTTCATACATTGTAGGCCAGTAGAATCCACACTGCTAGATCTTTGAATGTGTATGGAATGCTCCATAGTGACCTCCATATGGTGATGAATGACATCTGTCGATGATCTTCCATCCTTCCTCAGTGGTGACACATCTCCTGAGTAAGCCATCAGAGCATACTCGGAAGAGGTATGGCTCATCTCATATATGTGAACGACTTTCTTGAATAAGCTTCTTCTTGTTTGCTCCTGGTGGTACATACCCTGAAACCATAAAATTAACAATATCTGCATACCAGGGGTCAGACCTGTTAATCCCGTAGAGCATGTCATCCTGGAGTGAATCATTGATGGGGGTTTCCTGTGGACTCTTAAAATACATTCTAGACAAGTGATCAGCAACAGAATTTTCTACCACCTTTTTATCTTTTATTTCTAAGTCAAATTCTTGGAGTAATAAGATCCATCTAATCAGGTGAGGTTTAGCATCTTTTTTAGTGAGCAAATATTTTAGTGCAGCATGATCAGTGTAAACAATTATTTTAGCTCCAACTAAATAAGATCTAAATTTATCAATGGCAAAAACAACAGCAAGAAGCTCATTTTCAGTGGTTGCATAATTATGTTGAGCTCCTGTCAAAGTTTTACTGGCATAAGCAATTGCATGATGCTTCTTATTTTTAGTTTGTCCCAAAACTGCCCCCACAGCATAATCACTGGCATCACACATAATTTCAAAAGGCAACGACCAATCAGGGGGTTGAATGATTGGTGCAGAGATGAGTGTTTTCTTTAATAAATTGAAAGATGTTAGACATGCATCATCAAATTCGAAAGGAGCATCCTTGGCTAGCAAAATAGTAAGTGGTCTAGCAATGAATGAAAAATATTTTATGAATCTACGATAAAAACCAGCATGGCCAAGAAAGCTTCGAATTCCTTTTATGTTCACAGGTGGAGGTAGTTGTTTAATTACTTCAATTTTAGCTTTGTCTACCTCAATACCTCTTTCAGACACTAGGTGTCCCAGCACTATTCCTTCTCTAACCATAAAATGACATTTTTCCCAATTAAGGACTAAGTGCTTTTCTTCACATCTTTGCAAAACCTTGTCTAAGTTTTCAAGACAACTATCAAAAGTTTTTCCATAAACAGAGAAATCATCCATGAAAACTTCCATAATCTCTTCAATCATATCAGAAATATAGACATCATGCATCTTTGAAAAGAAGCTGGTGCATTACATAACCCAAAAGACATTCTACGGTAAGCATAAGTTCCATATGGGCATGTAAAAGTGGTTTTGCTTGGATCATCGGGATGGATCGGGATTTGGTGATACCCTGAATATCCATCTAAGAAATAGAAGAATGAATGGTTCGCTAATCGCTCTAACATCTCATCTATAAAAGGTAAAGGAAAGTGATCTTTTCTCGTGGCTTTGTTTAGTTTTCTATAGTCTATGCACATCCACCATCCTGTGACGGTGCGTTGCGGAATTAGCTTGTTCTTTTCATTCATAATAACAGTCATGCCTCCCTTTTTAGACACAACTTGAACTGGGCTCACCCACTCACTGTGCGGCACAGGATATATAATCCCTGCATGCAGCAACTTTATAACTTCCTTTTTAACTACCTCTCTCATAGTGTTGTTAAGTCTACGTTGGGGTTCTCGAGAAGGTGAAACAGAAGGGTCTGTTGGAATACGATGGGTACAAATCATAGGACTGATTCCTGTAAGATCTTGGAGTGAGTAGCCGAAAACTGAGTGATGTTTCTCAAGAATGGTCATTAATCACAGAGTTTGCTCATGAGTGAGTTTATCACTAACGATCACAAGAAACTCTGGATTATTGTTTAGGAAAGCATAGGTAAGACCGGGTGGTAAAGTTTTAAGCTCTATGGGGGGTCTAGGTGTTTCTGCAAACTCATCTAAGGGTTCAGGTTCAGAAGGTTCGGCTTCTTCTTCTATGAAGAAAGGGGTTTCCTCTTCTAAGTCTGATTCTTCTAAAAGCTCAAGAGATGCAGCTTTTACCTCCTCCATAGGATCAGGCAAAAGATATGACTCGGCCTTATTATTTAAGAAGTGTGAAATTGTTATTGGGAATTTAAAGGCTTTTCCAAAAGAAATGTGTAGCTTTCCAGTATGACCTTCATAAAGGAGTCTACTAAAAGGTTGTCCTATCAACAGGTCGAAGTCCCATGTATCAAAGATATAGAAGTTCAAATGAACCATGGAGCCTTCTATCGTAAGAGGTAGGACATTAATAATTCCAAGACTGGGGACTAATCGTCCCGAAGATTCCTTTATGACCTTTGTTGTGGGGGTTAAGACAAGATTTTTAAATAGTTTAAGTGCAAAAGATTCAGACATGATGTTTATCCTCACAACAGGATTATAAAGAGCATTAAATCGATCAGAATTATAAGCACAACGTATAGTAATAGAGGGTGTGTCCAAACAGATCACATCAGAGGAAAGCTCTGATTCCTCCAACCATTCGCTACTCATGACTGAGATAAGCTCTCTCAATTGATATTCACTTGGCAAATAAATGCTAAACTGGCCGTCTTGGGGTTTGTCAATAGAATGGTAGTTTGAAATGTCTCCAAAATCGGCAAAAAGATCGGATTCTATATCCAGCATGAAGTCCGGTGGTGGAATTTCTTCCTCTTGTGGCTCAGAACTTGGGATAGCTAAAGTAGATGAAGAATTTGGCAGAGTGTCTAATTCGGCTTCGTAGGTTTCATCATGAAGGGTATTATCCATCTCAGCTTCTAGGATTCTATCTAGGATCACTCTAGCTTCATCAGTAGGGATGCGAAAGAAAGAACCTCTAAACATTGTGTGTAGCATTTGTTTGTGATTTTTCTGAAGACCTCGAAAAAAGTGAAATAAAAGAATAGGGTCTTCAAGATTAAGGTTTGGACCAGATTCTAAAAGATCTGAAAAACGTTTCTAGGATTTTTCCCAAAGTTTCATTATCTTTTTGTTTAAAAGATAGGACTTCGAGTCTAAGGTCGGCTATACGGTCTAGGGAATAGAAATCTAGACAAAAGTTGGCTCGTAAAACTACCCATTCACCTCGTTGTTGACTTACCTTCTGACTGTACCATTGTCTAGCTTCTCCCCTTAAAGAAAAAGGAAAAAGCTTCCAACGTAAAGTTTTATCAGAAATGCCTTCAATGCGAAGACAATCACATGTTTGCTCAAAATCTCTAATATGAAGGTAAGGGTTTTCATCTTCCTTTCTCAAAAAAGATAGGTTTTGGATCATGGCAATCAACCTAGAACTTAACTTATACTGGGATGTTTGGATAGGCTGTGATGATTCCCATGGTAAAAGGTCAGTTACTGAAGGGATTGCAGATTCATGGATTGATTTTAGAATTTTGGTTTTCCATAAGGTAAGAGTAAAGAAAATAAATACAGAATATAAAAGATAAGAAAAGATAAAAGTATAGATACAAGCTAGTAGTAAGACTCAAGGTTATCTCAGCAAACCGTCTTTCTCCCCGGCAATGGCGCCAGAAATGCTTGTTGATATTTGGGAACGCAATAAGGAATTGATCCGCAAGCGCACGGATATCGGTGAGCACTTCACCCGTGAGGTTATCCTGAGTATCGTATTTATTTTTTTACCACTAGGAGAAAGAGTGCATCTAACTAACCGGTCTATTACTACTAACCCTTTAGGCAACAAAGAATGTTCTCGATGTGAGTGATAAATAGAGAAGACTGCAACCGTAGTCTCCTTCTAACCTAGGTAAGGATGATCTACTGTTCTATTGGGGAGGCTAACAGAATCTAGACACCACAAAGGATGTTCAACCCGCACCTATAAACCTATCCTTCCTGCTAACGAGATATGGTCTGCAAAGGTAACTCGGAATTGTCACGTTCCTCACTACTACCACAGTCTAGCTAGTCAGGGAATATCTATGAGTACCCCAGACTAAACACCACGTTTAAGCCAGCAATGTTTACTCTAAACTCTATGCGAAGAGATTAAAGTAAACTCATAAACCAAAAGAACAATAAAACAAGAACTTACTAGAATTTAGAAGTCGAAATACTGAAGAATCCTAGGAGCAAGCTTCGGGTTAGGAGAACTTGATCCCGCAGGTACAAGCTTGGAGTAGACACCGACAGGCCGGGCTTCCTCCAATCTACACCTCCACTCTATCTCTCTCAATCTAGTAGAAACTAGAAGATCTATTTCTACTTACATTGGTTGCTAAGCCTAAAAAGAAATTTTATTGAGAGAAGAGGTTTTCCTTCGAGGGCACCTCTCAACTCTATGATAACTTCTTGTCTCCTCCAGTGGCCAGGGGGGTCTCCTTATATAGTCCTCCTCCTCTATGCATTTTTGGGTCGGTAGGCGATGTGGTACTACGTTATCCTTGATCCTTTAGGTCGGTGGAACATCGTGTGCGAAGAGAGTCCCGAACGGCGTCCAGCAGGGGGCGGGCGCCCAGGTCCTCAGGGCGGGCGCCCTGGGCCTATCCTCTTTCGGTCTCTGCTTTCTTCCCATGGCTTCTGGAGTCTTCTAGATGGTAGAAAATTGCGCGGTGCGTTGATATCTCTATGTAATCCCGACATGTGGGCCTTTCTTCCTTATTTCCTGATAACCCCCTGCAGAAACAGATAAACAACAAAACTCGTGGAATTCTGTCAGATCAAACCCTAATTCTAGTTGTTGTTTGCATATTGGTCCTTTCTCTTGTTTATTTGAAAATTAAAATTGATACTTAAGAACCGTCAACAGTGAGCACCGGACGCTACCGGTGCTTAGCGTCCGGTGACCCGCAGGTTTGCGGATCTCTCTGCGCATGGGTCCGGTGAGCACAGGACGCTACCGGTGCTTAGCGTCCGGTGACCCGCGGGTTTGTGGATCTCTCTGCGCATGAGTCTGGTGTGCACCGGATGTGTCCGGTGCTAACTTGCTCAGCGTCTGGTGCACTGCAGGTGACCGTTAGACTCTGACACGAGAAGTTCAAAAGGTGACACGTGGCTGTTGTTGGAGCATCAGACGCGGGTGTTGAGCGTCCGGTGCCCCTTTAAGAGCGTCCGGTGACCCCGCAGTTTGCCCACTGAAAGAGCCAACGGCTCTATTTGTTTGAGGGGCTATATATACGTGTTTTTCCGGCTTAGGGCTAACTCTCTTGGCATTCTAACATACTTGACATCCTTGTGAGCCTAAGCAAACACCTCCCACTCATCTCCTTCATAGATTAAACATCTTTGTGAGATTGGGAGTGATTCCAAGTGCATTTGCTTGAGTGATTGCATCTAGTGGCACTTGGGGATCGATTTGGCTGCGGTTTTCTTGTTACTCTTGGTGGTTGTCGCCACCTAGACGGCTTGGAGCAGCGGAGGAGGATTGGCACGAGTTGGTGATTGTTCGTGGCCATCTCTAGGTGATTGTGAGGGGTCTTGTACCTTCCCCGGCGGAGAGCCGTAAGGTAACTCTAGTAAAGTGCTCGTGTCATTGAGTTACCTCACTTGTGGGTAGGTTCTTGTGGTGTGCTAGTGAGGACGAGGTTCGTGCTACACCTCTTAGCTACCGAACCACCAAGTGTTGGTCGACACAACAGGGACGTAGCGTGCCGGCAAGCACGTGAACCTCGGGAGAAAAATTGTGTGTCTCCATTGTGATTGTCCATTGGATTTCTCCCAGTGATTGGACTTCATATTATTGATTGGTTCATCCCCTCTACGCGGCGGTATAAAGTTTAAACCATCTCTTTTATATTCCCGCAAACTAGAGTAGCTTACTTACTTGTATAGAAACTTTAGGTAGCTTTCTAGTGTAAGTAGTGACATAGCTCTTGTGTGCCTAGTGATTATATCAACTAGAATTGTTGGATAGGTGGCTTGCAAACACCCCATTAGAGCTAGAGCAAAAAGCTTCGCTTTGTTATTTACTAACCTCTTGCTCTAGTGAGTTTGTAGAATTTTTAAATAGGCTATTCACCCCCCCTCTAACCATATTAGGACCTTTCAGATGGGCGGTCATCTTGACCTTCCAATAAGCATAATTTGTGCCATCAAAGTAAGGTGCCTTCTTAGTGTTGTTGATATGTAAACTAAGAGCTATTTCTTCACCGTAGATTGTTAAGCCTCAAATAAATGGTGCCTCTGCTCTGATACCACTTGAAAGGTCCAAATGGCTAGACGGGGGGGGGGGGTGAATAGCCTAATTAAAATTTCTACAAACTTCACTAAGCAAGCAAGTTAGTAAAACAAATGGCGAAGCAAATCTAGCACTAGCTCAACTAAGCTATGCAAGCCACCTATACAAACTAGTACAAGGCTAAACACTAAAGCACAACAACAAGAGAAGGCTAGTTACACTCCTAAACAAGAAGACTAAACTAAACAAGCTAAACAACTAGCAAGGTATATGAGTAAGTAAAGGAGTGAAGAGTGATTGTTATACCAATGTTGTAGAGTAGAAATATAACCAACCAATCACTCACAATCACAAGAGAATCCTCGGCAAGAGATGACGCAAGATTTTTTTACCGAGGTTCACTTGCTTCCCGGCAAGCTACTCCTCGTTGTGGCGATACACCCACTTGATGGATCACGAGCTAATTGGCAATCCAAAGCCAAACCCTCAGCGGGTGCCGCACATCCACTCACAAGATGGGGATCCTCCAAGCCACGAGCAATCCACTAGAGTAGCCAATTGCGATCTCCCGCAGGGAAGGCTAAAGAACCCCTCACAAATCACTTGGCGAGGCTCGAATAATCTCCAATCACGAGCTCAACACCACCGCTCCTCCAAGCCGTCTAGGGCGTCGGGAAACACCCAAGAGTAACAAGAAATCCGCAGCAAACTCAAGAATCAAGTGCCACTAAATGCAACTCTCAAAGCAATGCACTTGAATCTCACTCAATCTCACTAGGATTAGCAATCAAGCAAGGAGATGAGTGGAGGGAGTGTTCTGTAGCTCAAAGTATGCCTCAAGCATTCAAAAGTGCAAGAGAGAACCCCCAAAAACCGGCCACCAACTATTTATAAGCACCCACAAAAAAACTAGCCGTTAGCTGTTTTCAATGTGCTGTAGTCGACCACACCGGACGCGTCCTAGTTCACACCGGACGAGTCCGGTATTGACCAGACCAGCGTCCGGTGCTTTTGACCATTAGAAGACTAGCCGTTGCGCTTAAAGCGGAGAAGGCACCGGACTCTCACTTTTGAACGTACCGGACCAAAACTCAGGGAGCATCGCAAAAATGTCACACCACCGGACTCACGGTGTGCACCGGACTTAAACTCAGAGAACTCTAAAAACTGAGTTTGCACCGGACGCTCAACTCGGACGCGTCCGGTGTCACAACGGACGCGTCTAGTGTGCACCGGACGAAAACTCAGAGAGTTTCACCGAGAAAGCGACCTCACCAGTCGAAGCACACCGGACTCTACGCGAAAACTGTTTCCGCGTCCGGTGCCTCAACTCGGACGCGTCCGACCTCATACCGGACGCGTCCGGCCTGAACGCGCTGCACGAAACGAACTCCAACTTCTTCCCTTGCTTCCATGTGCCAACACCAAAGTGTCACAACACTTGTGGAAGTGTGTTAGCATTTTTACAAATATTTTTATCAAGGATTCAAGTTAGCACTTTACTAGATCCTAATGCATATGCTCAAGATATGGACCTAGTAGCACTTGATTAGAGAGATGACCGTGATTTCCCCTCTTGATAGTCGGCTATTTATCCTAAACCCAGTCAATCACTTCTCTACTCATCTTAGACTGGCAAAAGTGAAACCCTATGTTTATGTTGGTGCAAAAGTTGATCTGCAAACACAAAGGGCTAATACCCGATTCAAACGTTAAGGCGTGCCAGCCGATTTGATCTTACTATCAGCAAAGGTAGTAACTTGAACACTTTGGTCATGACAACAGCGATGCGCCCGGATGTCACGGCCAAGAGGTATTCACGCGGAACTTGAGAACACGCCGAGCTTAAGTCGACGAATTCCTAAGAACTCGTAATGAAAAGGAAAAAGTATGACGAAGTCGTCGAAAAAGTATATGCTGGAGTATGAGTAAAAACTTGTGTTTGATTGATTGATAGATATCTTATTACAAGGCCCAAGGGTCTATATTTATACCCTACCCAAAGAGTTACAACCAGACACGACTAGAATTCAAATTCCAAATTACATAGAATCCGTATACAAAACGATTTAAATAACTAAGGAAAACGTAAAGCTATCCCCCCGTGACAAGCTGGAACATCTCCACAAACCGATCGGCAACTCCTGGACTCTCCCTCCGTATCATCAACAGACTCCCTTGTTATAGTCATCGGCAGACTTCCTTGTCGTAGCCATGGCACAGACAAATCACCATCTACAGACTTAGTCACGTTCAATCTCTCCTTCATCGGCAACCACCCTCATCGGCAATCCATCCTGTAGACAAAACACCGTCGTCTTATCCTGCCGGCCTGTACTTTACCAAACATGGACACGTGCCCAAAAACGGTGTCAACACATGCCCCCAATTTCGGAGTATGAGATCGTTAATGCTCCGAAATTCTCTGCAGTAATGATGCCTGTTCCCGTAATTAATGCTCCCATCCTGGTAACCGACAACCTCAATCTGAACAACTCTGACCCTGTTCTTTTGTAAACCCCTTGAAATCCTCAACTTTCTAAACGGATATTTCCTTTTTAGTTACTCATCGGCAATATTACCGTTGCAAACATTTGCCGATGGACTGATCAGGATGCTCGTACCTTATCTTCCCAAACGGCTATCTCCACTTTATTTGCCCATCGGCAATATGACCGTTACAAGACACCGCCGATGGACCGACCAGGAGATCTCGCACAGTAAAATATCTCTGAATAATGACCGCTTCCTGTCAAATCTCCTACACAATCCCTTGATTATCGTGCAAACAGTTACCATATCTACCTGAGCACCCTCGGATTTCTCGGATGCGGTGAAGAGATAAGTCAAATTTGCCCCTGCCCGTCTTGTCCTATAAGTAGTTCCTTCTCGGGTACTCCTTCTCCATCACATCATTCCACAACTCCAACCTCACCTTCCTGGCGGCGGCGCTGTTCAAAAAGCTCCAAGATCTCCGACGAGGCTCCTTCTTCACCAACTCCAAAACTCTCAAGCTTCTCTTCCGTGGCCAAATGGCCGTCAACTTCATCATCCCTGAGGTCAGTTCTTCACACTATCCTTCGTACTTTTTCTCACATCCCTGTTCGTCCGCAGTCTTACTGAGCATTTTCTTTTCCCCCATTTTATTGTCTCTCTTTTCCACCTTCCAAAACCACTAGGAATCAGCTAACAAAATTGTCATCCCCACCGATCAACCACACCTCCAATGCCTTGGCCCACTAGGGGATCCAGATCCAACCGATCTCATAAATGCAGAAACCAACAGAATCCCTTTTAGGGCAGAGAATTTTTCTTTGGATCTATGGAAGGATGCTTTTCGTTCCTGGCCCAGCCCTACCATGGGATAGAAGGATTGGTTCCTGAGGGTCAGCAATTCTAATGAAGCTCAGTGGGGTGAAAGAAATCTAGCCCAATGCATTAGGTTGTCTATTGCCGATATGCATAGGAACGAGTCACTGCTGATAGCTGCATCATACTTCTGGTCAGACATGCTCAACGCCTTTGTCTTTGGCCATGGCCCTACTTCCCCTACTCTTGCCGATGTGGCTATGCTCACCGGGTTAGATATTTCTTCTGCCGATAGCACCCACTTCTTTGATACCAAATCAAGTGCCAAGGTAGAAACCCGCTCCATCGGCGGCTGGTCAGGGTATATTCAAAAATACCGCAAAACAGGCCCTGTTGACAAAAAGGAGCAGACCTACTTTCTGAACATGTGGCTAGACAAATTCGTATTTTACGGTCGATCAACAAAAAAAGAGTTACACATCGGCTTATGTTCATGATCCAACCACCGATCCAGCAGGTTCCATTATAGCATCGGTGGTTTCCTCCGTTAAGACAAGTACCGTTCTTCCTCAAGGTAACATATTTACAAAATTAATACTGATGAACCCATCTTTTTATCTCATAATGACTTTTATCAATCTTCAGCTGACGTCCTTCCATCGGCAACCTTGGCCGATCAATCTGTAGCTCCATCGACATCTCTGACCGATCAGCCCGCGGCTCCATCAGCACCTTCCAGTCAAAGGCAGGAGATTGCCTTGAAGCAAGTAAGTTGTTCAGCTCCCACCAATATTTTACCGGCATTTTGACTATGGAATGACTCACTTTACTTTCCTTTTCAGGAGCAGGACTCCCCCGACAGCCTATTCTCCTTTGCTGTTGATATCTCCGATGATGAAGGCGAGGAAGCAAGCTCCTCCCGGGCAGTTGGGACCGCATTAGCAGAGATCAGAGCCAAGCTAGAAGAACTATCAGCTCTCCTTCATCAGGACACAGCACAACTGGTCGATGACTCCGACCTAGCCAAGGTTCTATTCAAGACTCTCAGAGGCCAGATTCCAGCCGATGTCGAAGAAATCCTCTTCCAAGCCGCACATCTGGAGAGCCGTCAGCTGCAGTACCAGAGGGCTTCTCGGCGCCTTGCCGACAGAGCTGCTCAGACCCAGCTTTCTGAAGAAATGATGAAAGAGAAACTCCTGACCGATGAGAAGCATAAGAACATCGGCACCCTGAGATCTTCGGGAGACGCGCTGAAGCAGAAGATTTCTGACCTATCGGCACAAAGAGAAGCCCTGTTGGCAGAATTCAAGCGAGTGGAAGACGCTTTATCTCAAGCCAAACAGGAAGAGAGCCAACTGCCAGAGACCATCAGGCTCCTTGAGCAAGAACGAAACATCCATGGTCGCAAGGCATTGCAGTTGAAGAAGCTGAAGCCGATAGAAGGTTCTGCCGATGACGATATCAAAGAAATAGAAACAGCCAACCAAATCCGGCTGCGCGCCATATCGGCGATCCAAGCGCTACTGAATATATGAAGCTCTCATCGGCGACACGTCTTTACTTCTCTACACTTTTAGCATTCTTGCTGTTTTAATCTAGCCGATAGGATTGTTATCGGCAACTTTCGAAACACTAAGTCCGGCCTCAGATACATTTCAATCCAGCTGATAGGAGTGTTATCGGCACTTAAATCTTTATGCATCGACCCATATGCTGGGGTAGTACCTCTTCAAATATTTGCCATTTAATGCTCTAGGAAATTCAACTCCTTCGAGAGTTTCTAGAATGTAGGCATTACCAGGAGCCGGTCGATTTATCCGATAAGGACCTTCCCAATTAGGAGACCACTTGCCAAACTTTGAACTTTTAGTCCCGATCGGTAGGATTAACTTCCATACCAAATCTCCATCGGCAAATTCCTTAGCCTTTACCTTCTTATCATACCATCTGGCAACTCTTTTCTTATTCTCTTCTATACTCATCAAAGCCCTCAACCGATGCTCTGCCAGATCATCCAACTCGTCTGTCATCAAAGTAGCATAGTCATCGGCAACCAATTGATCTTGAAAAGATAGTCGCCTAGATCCAGCCTTAACTTCCCAAGGTAATACCGCGTCATGTCCATACACCAACTGATAAGGTGAAACCTTGATCGATCCATGACAAGCCATTCGATAGGACCATAAGGCTTCATTTAACAACGTGTGCCACCTTCTAGGATTTTCTTGAATTTTCCGTTTAATAAGCTTAATAATTCCTTTGTTAGACGCCTCGGCCTGCCCATTGGCTTGAGCATAGTAAGGAGAAGAATTCAATACTTTAATCCCCATACCGATTGCGAATTCATCAAACTCCCCTGATGTAAACATAGTACCTTGATCGGTAGTAATTGTCTGAGGAATCCCAAATCGGTAAATAATGTGCTCCTTAACAAAATCAATCATATTAGCCGATGTGACTTTCTTCAAGGGAATAGCTTCAACCCATTTAGTGAAATAGTCGGTGGCAACTAGAATAAACTTATGCCCTTTACTAGATGATGGATAAATCTGGCCGATCAAATCAATAGCCCATCCCCGGAACGGCCAAGGTTTGATAATAGGATTCATAGCCGATGTGGGTGCCCTTTGAATATTTGTCCCTGATGTGCTCCACATACTCCCTCATGGATCTCACCCATCAAGCTTTTAGCTTCATCATCACTCAAGCATTTGAGTAGAACTTCATCTATCGTTCGATAATATAACTCTTCTCCATGGAGTACATACTTAGTAGCTTGAAACCTGACATGCCTCTCAACCTTTTTAGATAGGTCTTTTAAGTAATCAGTGATTTCCTTTCTCCAATCATCGACACTGATTGCCAATAACACATTTAAGATAGGTTGATATCCCGAGGCATGCTGAGCCAACCGATTAGCCTCTTCATTGTGTAATCGAGAAACATGCTCCAATCGGAAATCCTTGAATTCCCTCAACAGTTGTATGCTCTTTTCATAATAAGTTATTAAAACTTCACTTCGGCACTCATAAATTGATTTATAACAAGCATAGAATCACCGAAGATTTCAACAGCATCTGCATGAACCTCTTTTAACAATTCGAACCCTTTGATCACAGCTTGATACTCAGCTTGATTATTTGTTGACGTGGCAACAATCGGCAAAGAAAACTCATATTTCTTTCCCCGAGGAGAAATTAGCACTATACCGATTCCTGCCCCCCTGTCACACGTGGATCCATCAAAGAAGAGTGTCCAAGGAACGATCTCCAAGGTCCCTATTACTCCGCAATGCTGAGTCACCAAATCGGCCATAATCTATCCCTTAACTGCCTTAGCTGATTCATAACGCAGATCAAATTCCGTCAGCGCCAAAATCCATTTGCCGATTCTACCACTCATAATCGGCATAGATAGCATGTACCGGACTACATCATCCTTGCATATAACAGTGCATTCGGCCGCTAGCAAATAGTGCCTCAATTTGATGCACGAAAAGTATAAGCATAAACATAAATTTTCAATTGCCGAATACCTTGTCTCAGCATCAACCAATCTTCTACTTAAATAATATATTACACGTTCCTTCCCTTCAAATTCTTGAATTAAAGCCGAATCGATGACCATTCCATCTTCTACTTTGAGAAAATCCTTTTCCCAAATCTCCCCTAAAATGCATCTGGTCCTTTCATAAGTATCTGCCTCTGCCGATGCGATGACATATGAAGAATCTCCTAGGACAATTTCAATATTTTCACCTACCCACTGAACCAAACATTGGTGCATCATAGATGGGATGCAACAATTGGCATGAATCCAATCTCTCCCCAATAGTAGATTATAAGCACCCTTTCCACTGATGACGAAGAAAGTTGTCGGCAAGGTTTTGCTGCCGATGGTCAACTCAATACATATGGCTCCCTTGACTGGAGACACATTTCATTCAAAATCCTTTCACATCATATCGGTCTTGGTCAAATCTTGATCTCCTATGCCAAGCTTCCGATAGACTGCATATGGCATAATATTGATAGTAGCCCCACCATCAACAAGTATCTTGGTCATCGGCTGCCCATCAACCCTGCCTTTGACAAACAAAGCTTTAAGATGTTGTCTCTCATTATCAGCGGGCTTTTCAATGATAGCCGTCATCGGATCCAGAGCCAACTGTGCTATCTGATCGGGAAAATCTGCCTCCTCATCATCACGGAAAGGCGCGAGGAATTCCATCGGTAACATGAACACCATATTGACATCTGTCGATAGCCCTTTTCCTTTAGGATTCGATTCCTGTTGATCTCTAGTCTTAGCAGAATTCTCTCCTCTACTCAGCTCTTCTCGTCGCTCCTGCTGCAGCCTTCTTTTCTGTGTTCTAGTTAATCCCTCTGGACACCATGGATGAAGTTGTGGTTGTCTAACCGACCGGCGATGATTTTCCCTTGATTCCACTTGATAAGTATTAGCATCTCTGCAGAATATGAACTCATCGGGAACTCGCGCATCTGCCATCTCCTCAAGCTCCTCCTAGTTTCTGGGAAAATACCCGACACGCTCACTAAGTCTGTCATGCACACTGAGTCTGCCCCCAGCCGATCATGAACTGAGGCTCTTCCTCTAATCGGCTCATCAAAACGCCGATCATCGTTCTCATACTGCTGATTTGGTCTATCATACCGATTATAGCCATTGCACTCAGGGCAGTCTCTAACAGTTGGTAACTTGATGTTTTGCTCCCAACAGTGGATGAAGAACGGGTAGTTCAGTGATCTTTATGCCGATTCCACTCTTGTCGGCGTCTTTCTTCTTTCCGACGATGATCTTCCTGTTGGCGCCGATACCGATCTTCATGCTACTGCCAGGTCTCTTGATGCCCTCTATTAGTTATCACAATGCCAGATCGGGGAGGCCTTCCTGAGCTGGTTCCTTCCTGGATCAAACCCTTGCCTTTGGCATCATCGGCAGTAATCTGGTGTTGAGGATCCACCGATGCGCTTCTTTCAGCTGCTTCTGATGTCAAGACTTTAGTCTTTCCCTTAGCATCCAACATATTTGTGGGGAAAGGATGTTGGTCAATCTTCATCGGCTTTTGAACTTTGGAGCTATCAAACTTTATTCTTCGAGACTCTATAGCCGATTGCAGCTATTGCCTGAAAACCTTGCACTCATTTGTATTGTGAGATGTTGCATTATGCCACTTGCAATACTTAATATTTTTTAATTCTTCTGCCGATGGAATCACATGGTTGGGTGACAACTTAATCTGCCCCTCCTGAAGTAGAATGTCAAATATCCTATCGGCCTTGGTGATATCAAATGCAAACTTTTCTGGTTCTTTATGCCCAAAAGGGAAAGACATCGGCTTCTTATTCTTCACCCACTCTGCCAAGCCGATGACTGGTTGTTCATCAGAGTCTGAGCTTGTTGCCTCATCAACAAATGACACCTTTTTGTTCCATGCTCTCTTAGGTTCAAAAGCTCTGATATCTTGGTCTAAAATCCTCTACACTAAATGGCTCAGACTTTCAAATTCTTGAGAAGCATACTTGTCTTTAATGTGTGACAACAATCCTAGAAAAGCCAAATCGGCAAGCTGCCGATCATCCAGAACCAGACTATAACATTTATTCTTAACATCTCGCAACCTTTGCACAAAGCTTTCAACCGATTCATCGTTGTGCTGCCTTAGCCTGACTAAATCGGTAATCTTCTTCTCATGTACTCCAGAAAAGAAATATTGATGGAACTGCTTCTCTAGATCGGCCCAAGTAATCACTGAGTTTGGAGGTAATGAGATAAACCAAGTAAAGGCCGATCCAGATAAAGATGATGAGAATAAACGAACCCTTAACTCATCCCTATTAGCATCTTCCCCACACTGGATGATAAATGTATTGACATGCTCCATGGTTGACGTATCATCCTGCCCAGATAACTTAGTGAAATCTAGCACCTTGTACCGATTTGGAAGCGGAATTAAGTCGTACGCAGGAGGATACGGTGTCTGATAAGAGTAAGTATTGACTTTGGGTTTTATCCCAAATTGATCTCTCATCACCTCAGCTATCTTATCGGCCCAATAAGCATCGGCATCTTGCCGATGAGCTGGTTGTGGATCTGGCACCTGCTGATAAGCTTCCACGTGTCTCCGTGGTGCACGATCTCCAAGGAACATTGGATTTGCCATTGCATGCTCACCACTAACTTGCTGACCCAGATTCATCGGCTGATTGATTAACCCTTGATTCTGAAATCCAGGTTGCACTAGTCCCTGTTGAAATCCCATAGCCTGATGATTCTGCTGAGGTATTTGTGGAAAGACAAACTGCCCTGTCCATCCATTATTAACATTCATCGGTGTAGACCCTGCCGATGGCTGATAATTGGGCATCATCATTGAATTGACATACCCTGGCTGTGTTGTAAACCTTTGCTACGTCGGCATTGAATCTGCCGATGCGTTAGGCATCTGGAACATTGGCATTTGAGAATTCCCAGTAAAAGGTCTTGCAGTAGTAGCTGTAGAATCCTGGGGATTCTGAGGCTTCGGCGAGCCTGGGGGTGCCGATGTCATAGGAGCCTTGCCTGTCATGTTAGCCGCTTGAGACGTCCCAGAGCTATTTGCCATAAACTCTGGGGGCATACCATATCCTCACCAATTGGGAGGAATAGACCCTGACATCGCTAACACCAATAAATCTGTAGCAAGTTTGACTTGTCCCTCTGATGTTGATGGATTGGTCGTCATCGGTGTAGATTGCGCATTAGTTATCCCTAATGTGCTTGGAGGAGAAGTAACTTCTATACCCGCAATGGCCGTAGTAGCCGATGGAGCCATAACCGATGATGCCCCTGGCTGATGATAGGCTGGGCCCACATAAGATGGCGGTACTTGTCCTTCTTTGAAAGTTCTAGCCACAGCATTGAAAACTATATTGGACAACACACTAGATTGATTGATTAGAGCACGATTAATAGCACTGTCAACCATTTCTTGTAGTTTACCAGGATTGGCTTCAAAAGTGATTTTCCGAGGCATCGACAATGCTTCCTTTTGGATCACCTCGCCACTCCTATTGATACTGAAGGATTTCAAGCACAACTGCTTGTAGTCCTCCATAGCTTTTGCCATAGCTTGCTTCTGTTCATCTCTGAGATTGGCTTCCGTCACGGGGATGACGTTCTCCAAGTCGAAATCGGTGTTCGACATGTTGATCTTGATGTTGAATCTCTGTCCCACTAGGTGTGCCAAAAGATGTGTTGGTGCAAAAGTAGATCTGCAAACACAAAGGGCTAATACCCGATTCAACGTTAAGGCATGCCAGCTGATTTGACCTTACAATCGACAAAGGTGATAACTCGAATACTTTGGTCCCGACAACAACGATGCGCCTGGATGTCACGGCCAAGAGGTATTCACGTGGAACTCGAGAACTCGCCGAGGTTGACTCGAAGAATTCCAAAGAACTCGTACTAAAGGGAAAATATGCAAGTTGACGAAGTCGTCGAAAAAGTAGATGCTAGAATAGATGTAAAAACTTGTGTTTGATTGATTGTATTGTCTATTACATCGCTACGGGGTCTTATATTTATATCCTGCCCAAAAAGGGTTACAATCAGACACGACTAGGACTCGAATTCCAAATTAAACGGACTCCGTATACAAAGCAAACTCTAATAACTATGGAAAACATTAAATCATCTTCCACAACCGATTGGTACACCACCGTGAGTCGACTGACAACTCCTGCGCCTTTCTCCATGACCATCAGCAAACCACCTCTCATAGCTATCGGCAACCATCAGCACCAGTCATCGCCACGAATCCATCACCACTCCTGGATTTGGCCATATCCTGTCGTTTTCTCATCGGCACCAACCCTCATCGGCAACTCTTCTGTAGACTAGTCACCACTTTTCTGCCTGCCGATCTATACCTCATTAACTCCAGATACGCATCCAAAGATACGTGTCCAAAAACGGTGTCAACAGCATCATTTTATCATTGATTACATAATCCATTAGACAAGATTAACATTGTATTGTTTGGTGATTGCACACTAAGCAAAACTACCCATATGCATAACCCAAGGTAACAAGGGATTCAGGATAACAAAGGTTCTAGATATAGTCCTTATGGGTTTATCATATTATACACATGCACATGAAGAGGTGACTAAATAGTTATTAGGTAACAAGGGAACTCATGTTACACTTGCCGCGAGGTCTTTTACCCCTGAATCATCATGGTGGTCGCGGCGCCTGTCCCATCCTTCTCTAAGGTCCCGATTATCATTATGGTGAGGATTACGATTGTCAAACCGTCCACGGTTGTCACGATTATCGTCTCGTCGGGGAAGGTGGTCATTCTGTTGGCTCCCTCTAACGTCTTCTCTGATCAATTTCTCCGCGTTGTTGTTGGGTATTCTTAACATCATTACCAAAAGTAGGCTTAGTTTTCTAATTCTGATAACGGTGCCACAAATGCCAAACCTATCCCTCATACCACTTAAGCCAAGTTGTCATCCCCAGCATGACATGAGAGACGCGGTATTGAAATATGCAATTGCTCATCTAAATAAATAATGAATGGGATCTGCAAGCGCACAGATTAATACCGATGTAGCATTTTAACCGAGAAGTATTCCAGGTATCGTTATTTATATTTTTACCACTGGGAGGGGATTAGTAATCATCAATGTTGATTATAGAATGGAATATAAGATTGAGTATCTATCATTGCATGTATAATTGAGAACATTTATCTAACTCTTTCATACAGGGATAAGTGTCACATAAAGGATATATAAAGTAATGAATAGTGACAAAGATAATTAATCTGATCAGCATAACTTAGCCACATATAAATATGATAAGCACCTCAATTAGATATTCTAGCAAGTCATTAGCATGGAATTAGAACAAACTACAAGAATATTTCCTAAGTTATTCTCAACTATACAGTCTAGCATTATCATAGTTAGTGCAAGCATACTTAGCAATCATTGTGAGACAAGACTACACCCATGCATAGTGATATTAGCAAGGAAAATGAGAAACATCGTAATCACTCCCCTGTAATAATGTTGCTCTGCCAGCCCAATACACGAGAGAGGGACTATATAAGAATCAATGAAGCTGTCACTATCACGAACTACCCCACGATCTGGCATATTGGGTACAATCGCAGATAAATACGGTATAAACACCACGCCTACACAATATCTATCATTTACCCATGGATCCAATGGATAAACGCTATACGATCCTAGACATGTATATAATTCCAATCTAACTAAGCCAAGTATATAACTATGATAAACTAAGAACAATATAATATTGAATATAAACAAGTAGAGCAAAGTCATAAGCTATATATTGAAGTAGAACAAAGTCATATTCATAATATTGAAGAACAAAGATGAACAATTAGAAGAACCATTAGAGAATTACAAAGAATCCTCTTGACAGATCCGGAAACCAATCGAAGATTGACTCCTTCTAGTTCTAATCCTATGTAGCTATGCTAATCTAGATGTCTAATTGATGTGGTGGCTCTAGGCTTGATCAGAGGCTTCTTCTCCCTTGAGAATAATGAATTAGGGTTGAGACGCTCTCTCCTCCAGGGGCCAGGGGGTCTGGTTTTATAGTCCCTCCAAGTGAATATAGGCCGTCGGATCAAACAGACATTGATTGAACGGTTATCCTTGATCCTTTCGGTCGGTGGAGATTGATCCCGAAAGAGAGTCCTGATTGGACTCAGCAGGGGGCGGGTGCCCTCGTCTCCTGGGCGAGCGCCTAGGGCCAGGCCCCGTTCGGCCTCTGCTTCGTTCTCGTGGTTTCTGGAGTCTTCTAGATGTAAGAGAATTGCGCGGCACGTTAATATCTCTATGTAATCCCGACGTGTGGGCCTTTCTTCCGTATTTCCTGATAACCCCCTGCAGAAAAAGACAAACACCAAAACTCGTGGAATTCTGTCAGATAAAACCCTAAGTCTAGATGTTGATTTCATTTGGACCCTTTTCTTTGTTTATTTGATAATTAAATTTGATACTTAAGGACCGTCAACAAACTTCCCCAAGCTTACCTCTTGCTCGTCCCTGAGCAAGGATAATCTCAGCGATGGATCAGAAGTTGTTGTAATGCCTTTGAAAATTGACGGTACACATGCTTTTAAATGAGATCTCATCTCTGAGTTAGAGTAAACTATCAAGTCTTAAAACTTACTTACTTTACCTTTCAATATGGGACTTGTAACCATCACTTCTGTCTTGAGTAGTTAAAAGATAGAACGGTCTGATCAAGTGCCATGTCTCTTATTCTTGATCAGCTATAGCTCTAGAGTTTTTGTAGATTTTCAAATAAAACTCAGAGATTCCTTGTATGATTCTCTCAGATCTCTCTTTTGTAGTATTTTTGGATCCTTACCAAGGCAGTGATAGTATATGCCTTCTCTCAATATATGTAGTATTTGTGGTATAAGGCATAATGACATTGCCTTCTCTCTCACCCTACTCTAATAAGGCTTTAATATCTGGAGCTCATAGGTGAGAGATAAAATATACATACTTATAAGACATTTATTGTATAGTCAAACCATGGATCCAATGAAACAAATCAATAAGTCAAAACAAGATGTGCATGTGTGGCGAATGAATGGTGTATGGTAATGATGGTGAAAGTCTAATTCTACTTTTGCTCTTTTGAGGGGATACATACCTTTCTTGCTTTTTGAAACTTTGTGAGGAGAATGAGATGCTCTATATTTTCTTTTTCTTTCCTCTCAGGTGGGTATTTTGTACCCCTAATTCTACTGTCGGACACTTGTCCGTTTTTACCTCTCGTCTCACTTTTTCTTTTCTTTTCTTTCGAGGTTCCGGGCACTTGCCCCTTTTTATTTCCTCGTATCTCTTTTTTTAGAGCACTCATCTCATGAAATAATATAGCAAGTGGTAGTAACAAGATAACTTGAACATTTATTTCACAAGGGAAAAACAAAAATATTTTTGGTTATTCTCTCCTGGATTAGGAGTAGAATATTTTTGGGTGGTTCTGGAGATGGAAATGAGTGGATACATGTGGATGGTACTTCCGGAATAGAAGCAGCATGTGTGAGTGAACGTGCAAGTAAATCTTGATTTTAACCACATGACAAGCTCCTAAGGGTCTACGCAGCTTGACCACACACAATGCTCATAAGCAGTAAAAAGTAAATGTGTGGCTTAAAGTCTAGCAAGCATGTATATATGGCTGTGGTAGGAATTTAAACTCTCATCATACAGGAACTCAACATGCAATATTTTAAAGATTTTAAAAGATAAACTTCTCCAGGATTCTAGCATCTCTAGGAACAGATAAACAGCAGCTCAACCTTCCCATATCATATCCGTTAACAACTTAGACTCCAGATCAAGTTTTCTTCCCACAAGTTTAGGTTTAGAGCAAGCTTTAAATTATAACAGTTATGTCTAAACTAGAGAGAAAACTCAAATTTGAAAATTAGGCAGAGCAACTATTCATCATATGCATGCTAGAGTTTTAATATTAAGATTCAGTTTAGCGTAGCCACTTTATTTATTTATTAAACACACTAAACAAAAGATATATATATAAGCATAAAATCTTTATTTGGTTTTTCATAGTTATGTATATTTATATTTTAATATAGTATAAGTATAAAGATAGATAGAAATACTTAGCGAGATAAATGGGGGTGCTCTCCCCCAAGCTGAATTTTGACGTAATTTATCCTGATGTAGCTAGCAGGTGGCAGAGGTGTATTTGAAAGTTGGTAGTATCTTGACAGCGATTAGAATGTCCTCCATCTGCTAGTCTTCTCGATTCTTAGATTCTATGGAGCTCAAATAGACAATAAAGCTTTGTGGAACTGATTAAGTATTAGCATAAATATCTAACCTTTATCATGTTGAGCTTCCTCAATAAATATTACTCTCTATTTTTATATTTTCAATACATAAAGCAGAAAAAATATTTATTTTATTTTTATGCCACCACAGTGAATGTACTTATGGGGTTTATGTCACTCATATACTCACATGGGGCTTACTGTTTTTTAACATTTTTATTTTCTTTTTAGGATAGTACGAACATGATTAACTGAGTGAACTAGTTTAAATAATTGAAAGGGAAAGGATAACTACCAAGTTTACCTCTTGGCAAGGCGTTCAGTGTTTTTAAGTCCTCCGAACGGGACTCTCTATTTTCTCAGTTGTCCTGGGATTCGTTGGGTGGCGGAGTCGGTACTTCCGGCGGCGCCTCTTCTTCATGTATAGTTATCTTCTCTCTCCACACCTGACTTGGTGCTACGGTCTCCTCACGATAGTTCTGTTTAAGTTGTATGTTTTCTGATCTTACTACTTCTCCTTCATAGTCTGCCCATCCGTCCTTGATAATTTCCCTCCTCTAGTTGTGGTTGCGTCGTTTTCTGACCTTCTTAGAGTCTTCAACGATATAGTTAGGGTTAGTAAAATAGTAGCGTACCTTCTCTGAGGGGAAGTGCATATGGACTTCTCCAGTTCCAATGTAGATGATTGCTTTAACGGTTGTCAGTGTTTTCCCCCCGGGGGGTCACACCAACGAGTAAAACTTGTGTGCATGCTCCCCTTTCCAGATGGTGATGTAAGAAAAGACACAGAGATTTATCCTGGTTCGGGCAAGAGAAGGCCCTACGTCCAGCGGGGGGGAGTGTTTGTATTATCTTGCACCTAGGTGCTTGTACAGGGGTGAATACAGGCGTGGTATGGATGGAGATGGAGTGTGGTTGTTCTACTACCTGTGTCTTGTGTTGTGTATCGGGTCCTGAGCGTCCCCTTATGTAGTTCCAAGGGGAGGCCTAGGTTACATGCATAGGCGACAGAGTAGGGGTCGATAGGGGTGCGGCACGCTGACCTACTCGAGGCCTCCGTACCGGCATGGCCTCGAGCCGTCTTGTCTTGGTACCTTGATGATGATTACGCGTGCCCCTGAGTCCCGCTCCTGTGCGCCGTCCTGGACCGGCTTATCTGTTGCACGCTTGTACGTCGTGGTAGCAGCTACATCGGAGTGGTTGAGGTGCTGTCATTCATCGCCCGATCCTTCCCGGGAAGGAAACGTGCCTACTCGAGGGTCAAGTACCGTGCAACGCCTAGCTAGTCAGAGCGCTGACTTTGGGCATCTCGAGGGGGTCTTGATTTGATGTTCCGACCAACTCCCTACGCCCTGCCACACTCTGGCTCGTTTGGTGGGGAAGGCTGCAAAAAGAACGACAGGACGGGTGCTTGTTCCCTATCACGCTTCCCATGACCGACGGGTTAGGTGAGAACGCAGCAGGCGCATTAAATGCCCTAGTTCCTGTGCGCGCGTCAGGCGGCGGGCGGCGTCCTTGTGTTCGAGACCTTTCGATTCGTACGCGCCTGTTTCCGTATTTGAGGGTCGCCGGCAGTCGAGCCCCAGTCGATTCGCACGACGCTCCTTCCGTGTTCGAGGCCATGGTCGTCGATGACCGTGCGTGCGACTAGGGGGCGTCGAGTTGGTGACATCGACTCACGTACGGATGCTCTCGCTATGTACATCAGTTAGGGTACCCCTTACTGATATCCTCGACAACGGTGCTGAGGAACGGTCTTCCAAGGATGATGGGTGGATCATACTCGTCTTCTCCCATGTCAATAACCTGAAAGTCTGTATAGACAAAATGATCGTCTATTTTGACTGGGACATCAGTTACTATACCTTTAACCTCTCGAAATGTCTGATCTGCCATCTGGAGTTGAATGTATGTTGGTTTTAGGGGCATGGTTCCGAACAAGAGCCGATAGGTGACTGCGGCCATTATATTGACGCCCGATCCGGTGTCGCAAGTCGTCTTGTAGAAGTTGTACCCGTTGATGGAGCAGTGGATGCTTGGCATTCCTGGGTCATCCTTCTTGGTCAAAAACGGTGACTTAAGTCGATGATCTTGACCTCCTTGAACTGCAGTCACCATCTTAGCTGACTCGGTCCACACTTGCTTGTTCCTATTCCTCCTGTTGGTCCTCTTTCTTGGTTCATGTCGGGATTGCTCTGGGATTTGTGTAGTTTTGTTCTTGAAGAAAAATGTCTCCTTCCTCCCTTTGATGTAGAAACTGATCGTGGCAGCACTGGCGTAGATGATAGCTCCCGAGGTGTTTAAGAATGGCCTCCCTAAGATGATGGGTGCCCTCTCATCATTACCGGTCTCTATCACCACGAATTTTGCTGGGGCGTACAAGGTACCAACTCGGACACAGAGATTCCTCAATATTCCTTTTGGAAAACTTATCGTCTAATCTCCAAACTGCAAACACATGGTTGTTTCTAATAAAGGATATGTAAAGAATTTTTCATAGAGTACCCTGGGCATAATGTTGACACTAGAGCCAAAGTCGCAGAGTGCTTCTGGGAAGTCCACCATGCCGATGGAGATCGGGATGACGGGGCGTCCTGGATCACCTCTCTTGACCGGCAGAAGGTCATTAGTAACTTCAGTGATGGGGTTACTCCAGTAGTTACCTGCATCAAACATGTCTACAAGATTTGCAGATTCTAATCCTTCCAGTTGTGATGGTATATCAGGGTTAGGAGTAGGAACATCAACAACTATTTGATTTAACTGAGATTCAATCATTTTATTAAAGCTAATTTGATTCTTGATGGTAGTAGAGAAATTATCCATTCTGTTATTTATATTTTCTAGCATTATATCATTAGATGCCAATTTATTAGATAGGTTATCCATTAGCTTTCCTTGATTAGACACTAATGCTCTCAGAGGTGGAAAATTATTATTATTGTTGTAAGAATTGTTAACTTGATAATTACCTGAGTAGTTAGGCCTCTGTTGATTCCAAACCTTGATTTTGTTGAGGACGGTTGTAGTAATTATTGTTGTTGTTGATGTAGTTCACATCCTCAAGCATCTCAGTGCAGTGATTGCCTGAGTGTCCAGTATCTCCACACTCCAGTATCTCCAGCTCCATCATCGAGCTTCTTCATGAGCAGGTCTAGCTTAGCAGACAGCATGTCTACTTCCTTGAGCTGATGCATACCTCCACCTCTCTTGCGTGTCTGGGTCCTTTCTTCATTCTATCTTTGGTTGGACGCCATCTTCTCCACAAGAGCTGTGGCTTGTGATATGGTAAGTGATAGGAATGCTCCTCCAGCTTCAGCATCCACGGTTTCTCGGGCACTGTTGCTGAGCCCATGATAAAATGTCTGCATCAGTAGCCAACTCTCCATTCCATGATGGGGACATTATAGGATGTAGTCTTGGAAGCGCTCCCATGCTTCTGGAACGGATTCATCATGTTGTTGCTGAAAACTTGTAATCTTCCCACAAAGAGCATTGGTCTTGCCCATGGGAAAGAACTTAGCCAGAAAGTTCATGGAGCAGAGTGCCCACGTAGTATTCTTCTCCTTTGTAGCGTAGAACCACTGCTTTGCTCTTCCTAACAGTGAGAATGGGAAGAGGCGAAGTAGTATAGCATCTCTGGGGACACCTGATATGGTGAATGTGCTACAAATCTCCAGGAAGTGTTTGAGATGAGCACTAGCATCTTTGTGTGCCTTCCCACAGAACTGGTTGGATTGCACCATGTTGATAAGTCCAGGCTTGAGCTCAAAGTTGCCATCGATCTCTGCAGCAGGTCCAGTGCGGATGTTGTCCATAGTGGGAGCTGAGAACTCACGGATCGATTTGTTCGCCATGGCTTCAAACTCTGAAGACAAGTTCTGGTGATCTTCTTGATTGGATGAAGCTTCTTGCTGAAGTGTTGATGATCTCTTCTTGAGCTTGGCTCTTGTTTTTCTGAATAATGCTTTGGGATTGTCAACAAAATTTCCTGGAAGATGTCTTCTATTCATACTTTCCCATGCATAAGATAAAATGGAAAATATCAGGGTAAAACTGTATGAGAGAATTGATAAGCTCAATCATATTAGTGATGCGAATGATGACTCAAAATCCTATATTCATTCTTGATTAGTAATCAACCTTCCCCGGCAACGGCGCCAAAAATGCTTGTTGGGTATTCTTAACATCATTACCAAAAGTAGACTTAGTTTTCTAATTCTGATAACGGTGCCAAAAATGCCAAACCTATCCCTCATACCACTTAAGTCAAGTTGTCATCCCCAGCATGACATGAGAGACACGGTATTGAAATATGCAATTGCTCATCTAAATAAATAATGAATGGGATCTGCAAGCGCACAGATTAATACCGATGTAGCATTTTAACCGGGTAGTATTCCAGATATCGTTATTTATATTTTTACCACTGGGAAGGGATTAGTAATCATCAATGTTGATTATAGAATGGAATATGAGATTGAGTATCTATCATTGCATGTATAATTGAGAACATTTATCTAACTCTTTCATACAGGGATAAGTGTCACATAAAGGATATATAAAGTAATGAATAGTGACAAAGATAATTAATCTAATCAGCATAACTTAGCCACATATAAATATAATAAGCACCTCAGTTAGATATTCTAGCAAGTTATTAGCATGGAATTAGAACGAACTACAAGAATATTTCCTAAGTTATTCTCAACTATACAGTCTAGCATTATCATAGTTAGTGCAAGCATATTTAGCAATCATTGTGAGACAAGACTACGCCCATGCATAGTGATATTACCAAGGAAAATGAGAAACATCGTAATCACTCCGCTGTAATAATGTTGCTCTACCAGCCCAATACACGAGAGAGGGACTATGTAAGAATCAATGAAGCTGTCACTATCACGAACTACCCCACGATCTGGCATAATGGGTACAATCGCAGATAAATACGGTATAAGCACCACGCCTACACGATATCTATCATTTACCCATGGATCCAATGGATAAACGCTATATGATCCTAAACATGTATACAATTCCAATCTAACTAAGCCAAATATATAACTATGATAAACTAAGAACAATATAATCTTGAATATAAACAAGTAGAGCAAAGTCATAAGCATATATTGAAGTAGAACAAAGTCATATTCATAATATTGAAGAACAAAGATGAACAATTAGAAGAACAATTAGAGAGTTACCAAGAATCCTCTTGGCAGATCCAGAAATCAATCGAAGAATGACTCCTTCTAGTTCTATTCCTATGTAGCTATGCTAATCTAGATGTCTAATTGATCTGGTGGCTCTAGGCTTGATCAGAGGCTTCTTCTCCCTTGACAATAATGAATTAGGGTTGAGAGGCTCTCTCCTCCAGGGGCCAGGGGGTCTGGTTTTATAGTCCCTCCAAGTGAATATGGGCCGTCGGATCAAACCGACATTGATTGAACGGTTATCCTTGATCCTTTAGGTTGGTGGAGATTGATCCCGAAAGAGAGTCCTGATTGGACTCAGCAGGGGGGCGGCGCCCTGGTCTCCTGGGCGGGCACCCAGGGCCAGGCCCCGTTCGGCCTCCGCTTCGTTCTCGTGGTTTCTGGAGTCTTCTAGATGTAAGATAATTGCGTGGCACGTTAATATCTCTATGTAATCCTGACGTGTGGGCCTTTCTTCCGTATTTCCTGATAACCCCCTGCAGAAATAGACAAACACCAAAACTCGTGGAATTCTGTCAGATAAAACCCTAAGTATGGATGTTGATTTCATTTGGATCCTTTTCTTTGTTTATTTGATAATTAAATTTGATACTTAAGGACCATGAACAGTCGTCGGCGTCGGCCTAATTTTTGGCGGTAGCGAGGAGCTCAGCGACCATGCTCAGCCTCTTGTGAAGTAACTTGCTTCGAAGGGTCTCATGAAAATGAAGCCTTTTGATAAAGGCGGAGATTACTTCATCGTGGGAGATTTTCGAAATCTTGAGAAACATATTCGAGAAACATCGGATGTAGTCACGCAGTGGTTTGTTCTTGTGATCCCATATTCTCTCGAGGTCGTACTTGTTGCCTAGTTGCTCACAAGTAGCTATGAAGTTATCGATGAATGCTTGGCGTAGCTCTTCCCATGAATCAATGAGTTTTCAGGCAGGCCGAGGAGCCATTGGTGGCCGGCTTGATCGAGGACAACGGGGAAATAATTTGCCATTACGTGCTCGTCTCCTGTTTCCAACCTAACGACAATCTCATAGAGGGATCTAGTTCTCAAGGTTCTCCTTGTCATCATACTTCTTGAGCTTCTCTAGCTTCAAATTGTGAGGCCAAATGACTTGCCATAGATGTGGAGAAAACTATTTTAACCCAAGGGGACCATGTACAGTGTCATACTCGATACGGCGGATGTTTTTGTGTGCTACCCTATCGTTGATGCGCTTGTTAATTGTTGGGTATTTTAAACGCAAATAGAAAAATCCGCAAGCGCACGGATACCGATGTAGCTTTCACCAGGGAGTATTCCAGAGTATCGATTTTCCACAGGGAACGTGAGTGTACTAATTAAGATTCAAGATCGCCCAAGGATAACTATATAATTATTTTTGGTGGGAAGAGAGGAAGTTTCCTGAGAGTTCTCTAGTTGATCTATGAATCAAGAATTACTTCAAAGATTATTTATTTCGGGACATCAGAACACTAACCACAGAAAGAGATGAGAAGGGGGCTAGGAAGCTCTGACTACGGTCCTACAAACACCGATCCGAACGAGGTGGAATACATCGAGCGTTAGGGCTGTCACTACCCTAGGGCTACCACAACAATCCGCAGGATTGGGTGCAATTCCAGGTAATTGCAAGACTAAACACCACGTCTAATCTATTAATTACTACTCTAATGTTGCAAAGATTAGAGCACTTGATGCAAGCGGAAATCCAATAAATAACTTGAATGTAAATAAAAGTAATTAAAGAACTCAGGAATTATGAATTGAAGAACCTAGAGAACGATGAAGAACGAACCAGTTGCTGCAAAAGTACAATGTTGAGGAAGATCTGACAGATCTGGCTCCTCCTCCGCTCTCCTCTTCTCTCTCCCTATTTTCTAGATTACAACTAGAACTAACTAGAACTAGAACTAGAGGAACTAGAACTAGAAATAGATGAACTAGAACTAGAATTAAATGAACTAGAGGTAGAACTAGATGAACTAGAGGGATCCTCTCTACTTGGATGAAGATTTGAAACCCTAACTTTGATTTTGTAGAAGAGGTATGATCTCCAGGGGCCAGGGGGCTTGCTTATATAGTCTTTTCAGATGAATATGGGCCGTCGGATCAAACCGACATTAATCGCACGGTTTTCCTTAATCCCTTAGGTACTTGACCCTCGAGCATGATCCGCGAAAAGGACTCTGATTGGGCACTGTACCAGGGTAGGCGCCCAGGAGAGTAGGGCGGGCGCCCTGCCTCCGAGCCTGATTGCCTTCCCGTTCGTTCCCATGGCTTCTGGAGTCTTCTAGATGGTAGAAAATTGCATGGCACATTAATATCTCTATGTAATCCCGATATGTGGGCCTTTCTTCCATATTTCCTGATAACCCCCTGCAGAAATAGACAAACACCTAAACTCGTGGTATTCTGTCAGATAAAACCCTAAGTCTAGGTGTTGGTTGCATTTGGATCCTTTTCTATGATTAGTTGACAGTTAAATGTGAGCATTAAGGACCGTCAACAAGCTCCCCCAAGCTTAACCCTTGCTCGTCCCTGAGCAAAGCTAAAATCAGCAAGAAAACAGGGGTTACTTTTATGCCTCTTACTATAGGGTTTTTAAGTTATCACTAAGGTCTTAAGTGATTGAAAAATAGAACGATCAAGTCAAGCACTATGTCTCAAGTTCTTCTGTCTTACCTTTCTTCTGGAGTTGTTTGTAGGTTTCCAAAATAAAACTGAGGAATTTGCCTTCTTCTCAAAAGATATATAAGTAGAGCTTTAAAAGTTTTAGCATACTTACTTTGCATTTTGCTATGTCAATGCTCGGAGCAAGGGAGAGGAATGTCATACTCCTAGATCAAGACATTTGACCTTTTTGAAAAGTTTGTCATCTCTTACTAGCATATTGCTTATTAGAGGGACCATGGGCTATCATCATTTTTTTTCTTTTTCTCTTTTTTTTCAAGTAGGCAGCAAGTACCCCTAATTCTACTGTTGGACACATGTCCATTTTTTTCCACTCAGGTGAGTATCTTTGTACCCCTAATTCTACTTCGGACACTTGTCCATTTTTATCTCTCGTCTCACTCTCTTTCTTTTCGAATCAAATTTTTGCATAGTCCCATGCCTCTAACGCAATAATACTTCGGAAGAGTGAATCTTTTATATTTTTAAAACAAAAAGATCTTGATCTTTGGAGCATGATAATACTCTCAACCAAAACTACAAGAATTAACAATGGCTTCTTTTTTTTATATATATATGAACTTTTAGATTTTCAAAAGATAAAATCTCCAGAACTCTAGCAAAACTTGGAACAAGTTAAATAGTAGCTCAGACCTTCTCATATCAAGTTTGTCAATTACCTAGACTTGGATCAAACTTTCTTTTTATTTTATTTAAAACTTAGGATTATACAAAACTATTGTATATTATTCAAAAGAAAAACTTTGTTTGGTTTCATGGTTATGCATTTTTTTATTTCCAAATACTAATAAATAAAACCAAGAAAGAAAAGTAATACTTATCTAGATACACGTGAGGGTGCCTCCTGTTGACGGTTCTTAAGTATCAATTTTAATTATCAAATAAACAAGAGAAAGGACCAATATGCAAACAACACCTAGAATTAGGGTTTGATCTGACAGAATTCCACGAGTTTTGTTGTTTATCTGTTTCTGCAAGGGGGTTATCAGGAAATAAGGAAGAAAGGCCCACATGTCGGGATTACATAGAGATATCAACGTACCGCGCAATTTTCTACCATCTAGAAGACTCCAGAAGCCACGGGAAGAAAGCAGAGGCCGAAAGGGGCCAGGCCCAGGGTGCCCGCCCCCTGCTAGACTCCGTTCGGGACTCTCTTCGCACACGATGTTCCACTGACCTAAAGGATCAAGGATAACGTAGTATCACAGCGCCTACCGACCCAAAAATGCATAGAGGAGGAGGACTATATAAGGAGACCCCCGTAGCCCCTGGAGGAGACAAGAAGTTATCATAGAGTTGAGGGGTGCCCTCGAAGGAAAACCTCTTCTCTAAATAAAATTTCTTTTTAGGCTTAGCAACCAATATAAGTAGAAATAGATCTTCTAGTTTCTACTAGATTGAGAGAGATAGAGTGGAGGTGTAGATTGGAGGAAGCCCGGCCTATCGGTGTCTACTCCAAGCTTGTACCTGCGGGATCAAGTTCTCCTAACCCGAAGCTTGCTCTTAGGATTCTTCAGTATTTCGTCTTTTGGTTTATGAGTTTACTGTAATCTCTTCGCATAGAGTTTAGAGTAATCATTGCTGGCGTAAACATAGCTGGGGTACTCATAGATATTCCCTGACTAGCTGGACTGTGGTAGTAGTGAGGAACGTGACAATTCCGAGTTACCTTTGCAGACCATATCTCGTTAGCAGGAAGGATAGGGTTTATAGGTGTGGGTTGAACATCCTTTGTGGTGTCTAGATTCCGTTAGCCTCCCCAATAGAACAGTAGATCCTCCTTACCAAGGTGAGAAGGAGACTACGGTTGCAGTCTTCTCTATTTATCACTCACATCAAGAACATTCTTTGTTGCCTAAAGGGTTAGTAGTAATAGACCGGTTAGTCAGATGCACTCTTTCTCCTAGTGGTAAAAAAATAAATACGATACTCTAGATAACCTCCCGGGTGAAGTGCTCACCGATATCCGTGCACTTGTGGATCAATTCCTTATTGTGTTCCCAAATATCAACAAGCATTTCTGGCGCCGTTGTCGGGGAGAAAGACGGTTTGCTGAGATAACCTTGAGTCTTACTACTAGCTTGTATCTATACTTTTATCTTTTATATTCTGTATTTATTTTCTTTATTCTTACCTTATGGAAAACCAAAATTCTAAATCGATCCATGAATCTGCAATCCCTTCAGTAACTGACCTTTTACCATGGGAATCATCACAGCCTATCCAAACATCCCAGTATAAGTTAAGTTCTAGGTTGGTTGCCATGATCCAAAACCTATCTTTTTCGGGAAAGGAAGACGGAAACCCTTACCTTCATATTAGAGATTTTGAGCAAACATGTGATTGTCTTCGCATTGAAGGCATTTCTGATAAAACCTTACGTTGGAAGCTTTTTCCTTTTTCCTTAAGGGGAGAAGCTAGACAATGGTACAGTCAGAAGGTAAGTCAACAACGAGGTGAATGGAGAGTTTTACGAGCCAACTCGAAGTCCTATCTTTTAAATAAAAAGATAATGAAACTTTGGGAAAATCCTGGAAACATTTTTCTGATCTTTTAGAATATGGTCCAAACCTTAATCTTGAAGACCCTGTTCTTTTATTTCACTTTTTTCGAGGTCTTCAGAAAAATCACAAACAAATGCTACACACAATGTCTAGAGGTTCTTTCTTTCATATCCCTACTGATGAAGCTAGAATGATCCTAGATAGAATCCTAGAAGGTGAGATGGATAATACCCTTCATGATGAAATCTACGAAGCCGAAGTAGACACTCGGCCAAATTCTTCATCTACTTTAGCTATCCCAAGTTCTGAGCCACAAGAGGAAGAAATTCCACCACCGGACTTCATGCTGGATATAGAATCTGATCTTTTTGCCGATTTTGGAAACATTTCAAACTACCATTCTATTGACAAACCCCAAGACGGCCAGTTTAGCATTTATTTGCCAAGTGAATATCAATTGAGAGAGCTTATCTCAGTCATGAGTAGCGAATGGTTGGAGGAATCCGAGCTTTCCTCTGATGTGATCCGTTTGGACACACCCTCTATAACTATACGTTGTGCTTATAATTCTGATCGATTTAATGCACTCTATAATCCTATTGTGGGGATCAACATCATGTCTGAATCTTTTGCACAACTATTTAAAAATCTTGTCTTAACCCCCACAACAAAAGTCATAAAGGAATCTTCGGGACGATTAGTCCCTAGTCTTGGAATTATTAATGTCCTACCTCTTACGGTAGAAGGCTCCATGGTTCATTTGAACTTCTATATCTTTGATACATGGTACTTCGACCTGTTGATAGGACAACCTTTTAGAAGACTCCTTTATGAAGGTCATACTGGAAAGCTACACATTTCTTTTGGAAAAGCCTTCAAATTCCCGATAACAATTTCACACTCCTTAAATAATAAGGCCGAGTCATATCTTTTGCCTGATCCTATGGAGGAGGTAAAGGCTGCATCTCTTGAACTTTTAGATGAACCAGACTTAGAAGATGAAACTCCTTTCTTCATAGAAGAAGAAGCTGAACCTTCTGAACCTGAACCCTTAGATGAGTTTGCAGAAACACCTAGACCCCCCATAGAGCTTAAAACTTTACCACCCGGTCTTACCTATGCTTTCCTAAACAATAATCCAGAGTTTCCTGTGATCATTAGCGATAAACTCACTCAGGAGCAAACTCTGCGATTAATGACCATTCTTGAGAAACATCACTCAGTTTATCACTCCAAGATCTTACAGGAATCAGTCCTATGATTTGTACCCATCGTATTCCAACAGATCCTTCTATTTCACCTTCTCGAGAACCCCAACGTAGACTTAATAACACTATGAGAGAGGTAGTTAAAAAGGAAGTTATAAAGTTGCTGCATGCAGGGATTATATATCCTGTGCCGCACAGTGAGTGGGTGAGCCCAGTTCAAGTTGTGCCTAAAAAGGGAGGCATGACTGTTATTATGAATGAAAAGAACGAGCTAATTCCGCAAGGCACCGTCACAGGATGGCGGATGTGAATAGACTATAGAAAACTAAACAAAGCCACGAGAAAGGATCACTTTCCTTTACCTTTTATAGATGAGATGCTAGAGCGGTTAGCGAACCATTTGTTTTTCTGTTTCTTAGATGGATATTCAGGGTATCACCAAATCCCGATCCATCCCGTTGATCAAAGCAAAACCACTTTTACATGCCCATATGGAACTTATGCTTACCGTAGAATGTCTTTTGGGTTATGTAATGCACCAGCTTCTTTTCAAAGATGCATGATGTTTATATTTTCTGATATGATTGAAGAGATTATGGAAGTTTTCATGGATGATTTCTCTGCTTATGGAAAAACTTTTGATAGTTGTCTAGAAAACTTAGACAAGGTTTTGCAAAGATGTCAAGAAAAGCACTTAGTCCTTAATTGGGAAAAATGTCATTTTATGGTTAGAGAAGGAATAGTGCTGGGACACCTAGTGTCTGAAAGAGGTATTGAGGCAGACAAAGCTAAAATTGAACTAATTGAACAACTACCTCCACCTGTGAACATAAAAGGAATTCGAAGCTTTCTTGGCCATGCTGGTTTTTATCGTAGATTCATAAAAGATTTTTCATTTATTGCTAGACCACTTACTCTTTTGCTAGCCAAGGATGCTCCTTTCGAATTTGATGATGCATGTCTAACATCTTTTAATTTATTAAAGAAAGCACTCATCTCTGCACAAATCATTCAACCCCCTGATTGGTCGTTGCCTTTTGAAATTATGTGTGATGCTAGTGATTATGTTGTGGGGGCAGTTTTGGGACAAACTAAAAATAAGAAGCATCATGCAATTGCTTATGCCAGTAAAACTTTGACAGGAGCTCAACTTAACTATGCAACCACTGAAAAAGAGCTTCTAGCTGTTGTCTTTGCCATTGATAAATTTAGATCTTATTTAGTTGGAGCTAAAATAATTGTTTACACTGATCATGCTGCACTAAAATATTTGCTCACTAAAAAAGATGCTAAACCTCGCCTGATTAGATGGATCTTATTACTCCAAGAATTTGACTTAGAAATAAAAGATAAAAAGGGAGTAGAAAATTCTGTTGCTGATCACTTGTCTAGAATGTATTTTAAGAGTCCATAGGAAACCCCCATCAATGATTCACTCAGGGACCACATGCTCTATGGGATTAACAGGTCTGACCCCTGGTATGCAGATATTGTTAATTTTATGGTTTCAGGTTATGTACCACCAGGAGCAAACAAGAAGAAGCTTATTCAAGAAAGTCGTTCACATATATGGGATGAGCCATACCTCTTCCGAGTATGCTCTGATGGCTTACTCAGTAGATGTGTGACCACCAAGGAAGGATGGAAGATCATCGACAGATGTCATTCATCACCATATGGAGGTCACTATGGAGCATTCCGTACACATTCAAAGATCTGGCAGTGTGAATTCTACTGGCCTACAATGTATGAAGACACGAGGCAATATATCATAAGATGTGGGCCATGTCAAAGGCACGGGAACATAAATACAAGGGATGCAATGCCACTCACCAACAACCTTCAGATTGAGCTCTTTGATGTTTGGGAAATAGACTACATGGGTCCATTTCCTCCATCAAAGAAGTTTGAGTACATCTTGGTGGCAGTTGACTATGTCTCCAAGTGGGTAGAGGCATTACCTTGCAAGCATGCCGACAACATCAGTTCAAAGAGGATGTTTGAAGAAATTATATTTCCAAGATTCGGAGTCCCCAGAGTAGTGATAAGTGATGGAGGAGCACACTTCATCGACAAACGCTTCAAACAATATCTATCAAAACGTGGAATCCGTCACAACGTCGCTACCCCCTATCATCCTCAGACAAGTGGCCAAGCAGAGACTTCCAACAAGCAAATCAAGAATATTCTTCAGAAGACAGTAAACGAAATGGGAACGGCATGGAAAGATAAGTTACCCGATGCACTCTGGGCATACCGGACAGCATACAAGACCCCAATTGGAATGTCTCCATACCAATTGGTGTACGGGAAGACTTGCCACCTACCTGTTGAACTAGAGTTCAAAGCACACTGGGCCATAAAGAGATGGAATATGGACCTAGATGTTGCTGGAGATCATAGAAGAATGCAACTATCAGAATTGGAAGAATGGCGAGAGAAAGCATATCACAATTCAAAGATCTACAAAGAAAGAGTCAAAAGGTGGCATGACAAGAGAATCAAGAAGAAGGAGTTCACACCCGGAGATAAGGTATTACTTTTTAATTCCAGGGTGAAGCTTTTCGGGCATGGGAAACTCCGGAGCAAATGGGAAGGACCATTCAAGGTAATTAATTCATCATCCCACGGAGCTATCACACTTCAAAATGATGAAGGTACGTTATTCAAGGTAAATGGTCAACGTCTTAAATTGTTTTTAGAGCCCAATAAGAATTAGAAGAAATAGACATAGTCCATTTTTACCTTCCCATGGAGAATTAGAGCCCGACCTTTTTAGTCTGATGTTTTTGGGTCATATATATATATTTTTAAATAGTTTTGCATCTAGAAACGCGCTCGAGAAAGTGGGCCCACAGAGGGGCCAAAGAGAGGGCGGGCGCCCAGATCAGGTGCGCGGGCGCCCAGCTCCTATTCCCCCTCGGTCCCAATTTTCTCTGTTATGGAAAATGCACTTATGGTAATCCGAATAATCCCTTAGATGGAAAGTTTCGCACGCACATCGACAGGAGCAACCCGAACAACCCCTAGAGGCACTTTTTGACCCCTATATAAACAGACCCCTAACATCAGTTTTCAAACACCAAGCCACCAAGCCTTCTCTTCTTCTTCAATTAGAGCCTGATTAGTTCCTTGCTGCTCCAATGGCCGAGAAGTACCACGATGATTCGGAAGTCGTCCCCTTCAACCTCAACATGGAGCCTGTGGAAGACCCCAATGCCCGTGCTCTCGTCCCGACCAACACAGAAAGACAGCTAGAAGCCATGCCATTACGCCAACGCAGCTCCACCCAATCCTACCATGCTCAACCAGTTCTCACCGCACCGCCACAACCCCTACTTCTCAAGGGATCATCATCCAAGACGAAGACCACCATCAAGGTGCCAACCGGCACAAAGATCCTTCCACCTAGACCCAATGAGAGGGTCGTTGGAGTCAAGACCAACCGGAGCGGCGAGATCAGCAGCGTTCGCTACACTACGGAGGAGGAAATACCTTACTTTGAAGGGATTAGAGCAGCCAAAGTCTGTTTCATCCCTCCAAAGGCAGCCCCGGAGCACGCTATAATGGATATTGATGAGGATGTCCGCAGGCTAGACAGAGTTATCATAGACCTCCAGTCCTCGATTAATTCCCTCACTAGGCAGCTCTCTAACCACAACACCGTTATACTAGGCCTTAGGCATGATCTTGCCAGTGCCAACAAGAAGATTAAGGAATTAGAGCGCCGCTAAGTTATCTAGATTAGACCTTGAGGCAATTCATCTTAGTCATCTATCTTTAAATTCGGTTTAGGTTTACTATTATTGTCAGTTTGTTACTATTATCATCAGTTACTATTGTCATCAGTTTGCTACTAGTCTTTTGTAATAAATGCCTCAAGATTAATAAAGAGTATTATTATTATTATGTCTTGTGTGTCTCTACTTTATTTTTGTGCAACAAAGCAGAAAACAAGTATGGGGGAGATCCCTCAACACGCCAAACACACTCCGACTACACCACTCCATGAGTCAGGTACACACTTTACTTTACACATACACATATCTTGAATTATGCAGAATACTGTTTCTGACATGATAAATTGAAAAGATTAAAATATTTCTAATCATGATTAATCTTATTCTGTGATATTTCCTGAAACTTGTAACTATTATAAAATCATTTTAAAACCCTGTGTTACTTAAGATAGTATGGAATGTGAGATGGTAGAGTATGAGTTTCTTATTCTTGATATCATTGTTGCTTGGAGAATTTATTTCAAAATCTTCAAAATTTTAGCTACCATCCTCAGTGTTTTATATGCCTGATAAAAACTGAAAATATTATTATAAAAGCTATCTACTCTGTATGGAGTTTGTTCAAAATGAGTTAGATCCTTGTTGAGAGATTTATAATGCTCCTAAGATCAAGACATTTATTCAGAAAGATTCACTCTTCCGAAGTATTATTGCATTAGAGGCATAGGCTATGCAAAAATAAAGATATTTCGAGGAAATAAAAAGGAGCAAGTGCTCGACAACCTCGCTGAAAAAAATGGACAAGTGTCCAGCAGTACAATTAGGGGTACCTCGGTATCCACTTAAAAAAAAGAGAGAGAAAAGAAAATGATAGCCCATGGTCCCTCTAATAAGCAATATGCCAGTAATAGTTGACAAAGTTTTTAATTTCCAAAGTCTTTGATCTAAGAGTATGACATTCCCCTCCTCGGATCCCATTTTGATCAGGCAATAAATGCAAAGTAAGTATGCTTGAGAATTTTTTACAAATTAAAACAGTCTCAGTGAGATATATAAAAGATAATGAATGATCTGAGAGAACCTATGAGGATAAAAGGTATGGTAACTTTCTTTCAAAAATATACAAAAACTCCAAGTGACAGGATTGAGAAGAAAGGATCTTTACTCTTAACCATGTACTTCCCTGACTACAGTACACAGTGGAATTTTAATACCCTGCAAATATAAAGAAAATGTTTGACCCCAAATATTGTTCTTAACCATCCTTTTCTCGAGGACGAGTAAAAGCCTAAGTATGGGGGTATTTGTTGACGGTTCTTAAGTATCAATTTTAATTATAAAATAAACAAGAGAAAGGACCAATATGCAAACAACACCTAGAATTAGGGTTTGATCTGACAGAATTCCACGAGTTTTGTTGTTTATCTGTTTCTGCAGGGGGGTATCAGGAAATAAGGAAGAAAGGCCCACATGTCGGGATTACATAGAGATATCAACGCACCGTGCAATTTTCTACCATCTAGAAGACTCCAGAAGCCACAGAAAGAAAGCAGAGGCCGAAAGGGGCCAGGCCCAGGGCGCCCGCCCCCTGCTGGACTCCGTTCGGGACTCTCTTCACACACGATGTTCCACCGACCTAAATGATCAAGGATAACGTAGTACCACATCACCTACCGACCCAAAAATGCATAGAGGAGGAGGACTATATAAGGAGACCCCCCTAGCCCCTGGAGGAGACAAGAAGTTATCATAGAGTTGAGGGGTGCCCTCGAAGGAAAACCTCTTCTCTAAATAAAATTTCTTTTTAGGCTTAGCAACCAATGTAAGTAGAAATAGATCTTCTAGTTTCTACTAGATTGAGAGAGATAGAGTGGAGGTGTAGATTGGAGGAAGCCCGGCCTGTCGGTGTCTACTCCAAGCTTGTACCTGCGGGATCAAGTTCTCCTAACCCGAAGCTTGCTCCTAGGATTCTTCAGTATTTCGACTTCTAAATTCTAGTAAGTTCTTGTTTTATTGTTCTTTTGGTTTATGAGTTTACTTTAATCTCTTCGCGTAGAGTTTAGAGTAATCATTGCTGGCGTAAACGTGGTGTTTAAGTTGGGGTACTCATAGATATTCCCTGACTAGCTGGACTGTGGTAGTAGTGAGGAACATGACAATTCCGAGTTACCTTTGCAGACCATATCTCGTTAGCAGGAAGGATATGGTTTATAGGTGCGGGTTGAACATCCTTTGTGGTGTCTAGATTCCGTTAGCCTCCCCAATAGAACAGTAGATCATCCTTACCAAGGTTAGAAGGAGACTACGGTTGCAGTCTTCTCTATTTATCACTCACATCGAGAACATTCTTTGTTGCCTAAAGGGTTAGTAGTAATAGACCGGTTAGTCAGATGCACTCTTTCTCCTAGTGGCAAAAAAATAAATACGATACTCTGGATAACCTCCCGGGTGACGTGCTCACCGATATCCGTGCGCTTGCGGATCAATTCCTTATTGCGTTCCCAAATATCAACACCTCCCCCAACCTGGATGTTGACATAGTCATTCACTCTTGTGGCCTGCATGTTCGGTCTCACTCCTCTTATGCTTCAAAATCCTGCACAACCCAAATAGACAACAAAACTCATGGAGCAAGTTAAGGGTTAGGTAATTGTCAAGAGCTTAAGGTGACGTGCCTATGGGTGTTTTCCAAAGTTCATCAGGAAGTTTTTCCTTCCACCCCTTACCCATCTCATCTACGGTCTTTTGTAAAATATTTTTGATTTGTTTGTTAGATGTTTCAGCTTAACCGCTAGTCTGAGGATGGTATGGTGTTGCGACGTTGTGTCGAACTGCATGATCGGCTAGGGACTTCCGGAAGATTTTGTCGATGAAGTGGGAACCTCCATCGCTTATAACTATCCGGGGTATACCAAAGCGAGGAAAGATTACTTCATGGAACATTCTCTTGGCATGTTTTGAATCAGCTGATCGACAAGGTAGGGCTTCTACCCATTTGGACACGTAGTCCACAGCTACTAAGATATACTCGCAATTCTCGGACATAGGGAATGGTCCCATGAAATCAATGACCCATACATCGAAAATTTCTACTTGAAGATTATTTGTGAGAGGCATTTCATTTCGTGAGTTGATATTCCCATGTTTTTGACATCGGTGGCATCTCCTGACAAAGTCCTTTGTATCTTCATACATCGTTGGCCAGAAAAAACCACTTTGCCAAATTTTAGCATGTGTCCAGAATGCTCCATAGTGTCCTCCATATGGCGAGGCATGACATCTTTCCATAATTTGAGTAGCCTCAGCCATGGGAACAACCTTCTCAAGAGTCCATCAGCGCAGACTCGGAAAAGATATGGCTCATCCCAAAGATGGAAACGACTATCGTGAAGCAACTTCCTTTTGTTTGTACCAGGTGGGACATAGCCTTTTACTATAAAGTTTACGATGTCTGCGTACCATGGATCTGCATGTGTTATCTTAAGTAGAGTGTCATCCCTTAGGTAGTCATTTATGGGAAGCTCATCATGTGTTTCCTTATATTGAAGCCTAGACAAGTGGTTGGCTATGGAATTCTCAACTCCCTTCCTATCTCGGATTTCTATGTCAAAGTCTTGGAGTAGAAGAATCCATCGAATTAGGCGAGGCTTAGCATCTTTCTTAGTGAGGAGGTACTTGAGAGCAGCATGGTCTGATTAGATGATTATCTTTGCCCCCACTAAGTAAGATCTAAACTTGTCTATAGCAAAGACAATATCCAAAAGCTCTTTTTCAGTTGTAGTGTAATTGAGCTGTGATCCACACAAGGTTTTGCTAGTGTAGGATATGGCATAATGCTTTTTATCCTTGGTTTGTCCTAAAACGGCACCAACCGCAAAATCGCTAGCATCACACATGATCTCAAAAGGAAGATTCCAATTAGGTGGTTGGATAATCGGGGCTGAGATGAGTGCTTTCTTAAGAGTTTGAAAAGATTCATGACACTCATCACTAAAGATGAAAGGTGCATCCTTAGCTAGGAGACTAGTCAGGGGTCTAGCAATTTGAGAGAAGTTCTTGATAAAGCGTCTATAGAACCCTGCATGTCCCAAAAAGCTATGGATTCCTTTCACATTCATGGGAGGTGGAAGTTTTTCAATAGCTTCAATCTTTGCTTTGTCCACCTCTATACCACGTTCGGACACTTTATGTCCTAGCACTATTCCTTCCTGAACCATAAAATGGCATTTCTCCCAGTTCAGGATTAAGTGCTTTTCTTCACATCGCTGCAAGACTCTATCTAAATTCTCCAAACAATGATCGAAGGTTTTGCCATAGACGGTAAAATCATCCATGAAAACCTCCATGATCTTCTCAATCATGTCCGAGAAAATAGACATCATGCACCGTTGGAAAGAAGCTGGAGCATTGCACAATCCGAACGACATTCGTCGGTATGCATAAGTTCCATACGGGCATGTAAAGGTAGACTTTTCTTGGTCATCTGGGTGGATTGGGATTTGGTGATATCCAGAATAACCATCAAGGAAACAAAAGAAAGAGTGGTTTGCAAGTCGTTCCAACATTTCATCGATGAAGGGTAACAGAAAGTGATCTTTCTTTGTAGCCTTGTTGAGTTTTCGATAGTCAATACACATACGCCACCCAGTGACAATTCGTTGAGGGATGAGTTCATTCTTCTCATTCCTAATGACCGTCATTCCTCCTTTCTTTGGCACTACTTGGACAGGGCTAACCCACTCACTATGTGGCACAGGATAAATAATCCCCGCATGATAGAGTTTGAGGACCTCTTTCTTAACAACCTCTCACATAGCATTGTTAAGTCTCCGTTGTGGTTCCCTTGAAGGTGTAAAATTGGGATCAATAGGTATACGATGAGTGTAGAGAATGGGACTAATGCCCATGAGATCTTCAAGAGAGTAGCCAAATGTTGATCTATGCCTTTCAATAACAGTGACAAGTTGTTGCATTTCATAATCGGAAAGCTTGTCACTGATAATTACTGGAGTTTTTGGGTTGTTGCGCAAAAAGACATATCTAAGGCCGAAGGAAGAGGTTTTAATTCTATCGAAGGAGGAGAAGGTTGTTCATTTTTGTCTAGCTCAACGGGTTCTACCAACTCTTCTTCTTCTTGAACAAAGTGTTCATGATTAAATAATGGTTGGGTCATCTCCTCTTGAGTGAGCATTAAGATCTCCTCAATAGGATCTTGTCGAGGGTATCGGTAAGGGGTACCCTCAGCGATGCGCATTATGAGATTGCCCGTACGAAGGTCGAGACCCTTAATTCGACGCTCTAATCTTACGTATGCGCCGCCATCGACGGTCGCAGCCTCGAAGACGGAAATAGCGTCGAGCGAATCGGTTCAGGACTCGAGCGACGACTGCCGTCGATGACGGAAGCGGGCTCGAGCGAACCGAGAGGTGTCGGGCGTGAGGACACTGTCCGCCGCCCGACGCGCGCACGCGAGCCGGAGCATTAAATGCACCTGACGCTTCCCCACCTAACACACAGGTCACGGAAGGCGTGATAGGGAGCAAGCTTCTGTCCCATCGTTCTTTTTGCAGCCTTTCCCACCGAACGACCCAGGGCGTGTCAGGACGCAGGAAACAAGGATGGAACGTCTAATCGGGACCCCCTCGAGACACCCAAGGTCAGCGCTCCAGATACCAGCATATTACACGGCGTCCGACCCTCGACCAAACAGGGCCCCTTCCTAGGGACAAGTTGGGCGTCGACTGACTTCATCACAGCTACCCCGTCGGGTCCGCCACCATACCGTACAAGCATGCGGCCTCAGAACCAGCACAAGGCGGCTGGCAGGGCAGAACACAGGAGCACGCGTAATCATCACCGAGCTATCAAGATGGGACGGCTCGAGGCCATGCCGTACGGAAGCCTCGAGTAGGTCAGCGCTCCATGCGGCTATCGATCCCTACTCTAACATCTACGCATGTACCCTGTGTCTCTCCTTGGAGCTATAAAAGGAGAGACTCAGGAATAGAAGAAGGGGACATCCCAACACAAGAACACACACACACGTAGTAGAGCTACACACTTCATACCACGCTTGTATTCGCCCCTGTACAAGCACTTAGGTGCAAGATAATACAAACTCTCTCCCCCCGCTGGACGTAGGGCCTTCTCTTGCCCGAACCAGGATAAATCTCTGTGTCTTCTTGCATCACCATCCGGAAAGGGGAGCACGCACACAAATTTACTCGTTGGTGTGACCCCCCGGGGGAAAAAACTCCGACAGTTGGCGCGCCAGGTAGGGGTCCTGCGTGTTTTTCACCGATTTCCCACCACTTTCCGGATGGCTACTCCTGCCTCGCCGCTTCCGCGCTCCACGGTGATTTGGTTTGGGAGTCTCGAGTTCATGTCTACGGGCTCCGGCTACGACATGATCTTGCTCTCAGTCAAAGGACCAGGAGGAGTCCGCGTTACGCCAGCACGGTTGAAGGCTCCGAGACGCCCTCACCACCACGCCTCCCCGCCTAAGAAGAGGCGCGGGCAGCACCACCGCGGCCCCTCTGCTTCAGCACGACCAACAACTCGCGCAAGGCAGGATGTGGGCCACAAGTCAGCAACACCGTGTGACCGAGCAACAAGCACGACGACTCAGCACCGCGCGACGACGGGGGGAAACGCGTCTCGCGCGCCCTCCCCCACCGCAGCTAGGCTACTTCCACACGGGTTGTTCTCTCCAAGGGCGGCACTGCCGTTCGGGTTGGACAATGTCGCGGCGTCGCTCGCCAAGGCGATATGCCCAAACGCCCAGACGTACGTGGAAAGACCAATGGTCATCCCACGTAGCTCTGAAGCGCGGCGGCCGGCGTCCGAACTGCCGGACCTTTCCCGAGTACGAGGCCTCCGCCGTCTAGGCCCCGGACGATACTCGATCACCTCCCTCAGGCAACGATTGCTGGAGGAAGGACGTGGGTGTTTCCACGCTGCCGAACCGGACTCCGACTCCGAGACAGACAGCTATGACCCTACGAGGGAATGCTATCACCTCGACGGGGCGGCAGAAACCACCGACGAGACACGGGATGCTGCTGCGGGTGGTCGAGCCCCCGCGGCGCAAGAAGACCCCAGGACGCCTGGGAACGACGGACGGCTCGACCCTCTTCCTCAGGAAGATAGAACTGCGCAGCTCGCGCAGCTGCGGGAGCTCAAGATGAAGCTCGACGAAGATCGCGAGCGCCTCGTCCTGCTCGAGCAAAACCTCGAACAAGACCTGCCCTACCCGCCGGGCGGAAGTGTCCGTCGACGCGCTCGAGAGGTACATCGACAGATCGTCGGAGACGCAGAGGCGGAGCAACCTGTCAGCCGTTTCCCTCGAGCAGGCCAGAATGTAGTGGCAGCGACGATGCTGCTACGTAACATGCCAGAACCATCAAATTCCCAGGCCCGACGCATTCGAGATGAAGTTCAGACATTGCTCCAGGTGGCAGCAGTTCAACAAGCCGAAAGTTCGGCATCTCGACGACGAGGAGCTGCCACAGAGAAGCGCGACGAACAGCCTCTAATCGAAGAGGAGGTGTCTGTCCAGCAACAACCTCCCCCTCGAGGTAGAAAGACCGCTCTCATCCTCCCTGCCGACAATCAACGTCGACACGACGCGCGACACGACATCAAAGAAAATAGACGCCGCCGGCACGGAGACGCGGAAGAACGTGGTTATAGCGCGCATCGCGGTGGGAGGTACGACAGCGACGAGGACCGGGTGGCCCCCGAGCCACCGGGCCCGCGGGTGTTCAGCAGGGCGATTCGCAGCACGCCCCAGCCTAGTCCATTCCGACCCCCAACCAGCATCGCGAAGTACAATGGAGAAACCAAGCCAGAGCTATGGCTGGCCGATTTCAGGCTGGCTTGTCAGCTAGGTGGCGCTCGAGGGGATGATCGAGCCATCATCAGACAGCTACCCCTTTTCCTCTCCGACACCGCCCGTCGATGGCTCGAGGAACTCCCAGCCAATCAGATTCACAACTGGGTTGATCTGGTCAGAGTCTTCGAGGGTAATTTCAAAGGGACCTATATACGGCCAGGGAACTCGTGGGACCTCAGCAAATGCAAGCAGAAGTCAGGAGAGACTCTTCGGGAGTATGCTCGACGCTTCTCGAAGCAGCGCACTGAGTTGCCACACATCCCCGACCACGACGTCATCTTGGCGTTTGTCTCGGGCACCACCAGTCGAGACTTGGTACGGGAATTAGGCCGCAATCGACCTCAGACTGTCGACGAGCTGATGGACGTAGTAGCTAACTACGCGGCAGGGGAGGAGGCAGTCGGCGCCTTCTTCAGCTCAGAAGGAAGAAGAGGCAAGCAGCCCGTCAATGAAGATGGGACTTCCAGTCGAGGCCTCAAGAAAGATAAAAAGAAGCAGAAAGTGCGGCAGTTCCACCAGGAAGACTCAGGTGACGACCTCGTCGCCGCCATGGATCGAAAGAAGCCGCAAGGCCCTCCGGAGGGAGGCATCTTCGACAAGATGTTGGAGGAGCCATGCCCTTACCATAAGGGAGGCGCTAACCACAAACTCAAGGACTGTCGTATGCTGAGAAAGCATTTCGACGGTCAGGGGTTCAAAAAAGATACGCGTGAGGACTCCAAGAAGGAGAAGGCTGGCGGCAAGGAGGACAACAAAGATGACGACGGCTTCCCCGCCGTCCACGACTGCTACATGATTTATGGCGGGCCTTCGACTCAGTTGACCGCGAGGCAGCGCAAAAGGGAGCGTCGCGAAGTTTTTGCAGCAAGAATGGCGGTGCCCCAGTATCTTAGCTGGTCGAGCACTCCCATCACTTTCGACCGAGAAGACCACCCTGACAAGGTAGTCGCCCCAGGCGTCTACCCGCTCGTCGTCGACCCCATCATCGTCAACACCCGACTCTCGAAAGTGCTGATGGACGGTGGCAGCAGCCTCAACATCATCTACCTCGAGACCCTCGATCTCCTCGGCATCGATAGAGGATGCCTCCAGCCAAGCGCCGGCGGTTTCCATGGCGTCGTACCAGGGAAAAAGGCACTGCCAGTAGGTCGAATCGACCTACCGGTCTGCTTCGGCACGGCGGCCAACTTCAGGAAGGAGACCCTCACCTTTGAGGTGGTTGGGTTCCGAGGCACGTACCACGCCATCATCGGGCGCCCGGGCTACGCCAAGTTCATGGCTATACCCAACTACACATACTTGAAGCTGAAGATGCCTGGTCCCAAAGGCGTCATCACTGTCAGTTCCTCCTTCGAGCACGCGTACGAGTGCGACGTCGAGTGCGTCGAGTACGGGGAGGCGGTCGAGAGCTCCACCGAGCTCGTTGCAAAGCTCGAGGCCATGGCCGCTGAGGCTCCAGAGCCTAAACGTCATGCGGGCAGCTTCGAGGCGGCGGAAGGAACTAAGAAGATCCCGCTCGACCCCAACAACTCCGACGGCAAGGTGCTGACGATCAGCACCGACCTCGACCCCAAATAGGAAGCCGTGCTCGTCGACTTTCTCCGTGCAAATGCTGATATGTTTGCATGGAGTCCCTCGGATATGCCGGGCATACCGAGGGAAGTCGCCGAGCACTCCTTGGAGATTCGAGCCGGTTCCAAGCCAGTGAAGCAGCGGTTGCGCCGATTCGACGAGGAAAAGCGCAAGATCATTGGCGAGGAAGTCCACAAGCTTTTGACGGCCAGATTCATCAAGGAGGTTCATCATCCTGACTGGTTAGCGAACCCTGTATTAGTTAAGAAAAAGAATGGGAAAATGAGGATGTGTGTCGATTATACTAGTTTGAATAAAGCATGTCCAAAAGTTCCCTTTCCATTGCCACGCATTGATCAGATTGTCGATTCTACTGCGGGATGTGAAACCCTTTCTTTCCTTGACGCTTATTCTGGTTACCACCAAATAAAAATGAAAGAGTCCGACCAGCTCGCGACCTCTTTCATCACGCCTTTCGGGATGTATTGCTACGTGACCATGCCATTTGGGCTTCGAAACGCGGGAGCCACGTATCAACGTTGCTTGCTCCACGTATTTGGCGAACATATAGGCTCAACGGTCGAGGCCTACGTCGACGACGTTGTCGTCAAGTCAAAGCGACGAGGAGACCTGATCCAGGACCTCGAGGTTGCCTTCAGCTGCTTACGCACCAGCCGGATCAAGCTTAATCCCGAGAAGTGTGTTTTCGGCGTGCCTCGAGGCATGCTCCTAGGATATATTGTTTCACAGCGCGGCATCGAGGCCAACCCCGAGAAAGTCTCGGCCATCACGAAAATGGGGCCAATCCGAGACATCAAGGGTGTGCAGAGAGTCACGGGGTGCCTGGCGGCTCTGAGCCGTTTCATCTCGAGACTAGGAGAAAAGGCATTACCATTATATCGACTCCTAAAGAAGGTCGAGCGTTTTTCTTGGAGCCCCGAGGCCGAGGAAGCGCTCGAAAAACTGAAAAAGACGCTGACCTCGGCACCAGTCCTGGTTCCACCTCAACCTGCGGAGCCACTGCTCCTCTACGTCGCGTCGACAACCCAGGTCGTCAGCGCGGCGGTGGTGGTCGAAAGACAAGAGGAGGGTCACGCGCTGCCAGTCCAAAGGCCAGTCTATTTCGTCAGCGAGGTGCTTTCGGAGACCAAGACGCGTTACCCCCAAATCCAGAAGCTGATCTACACCGTAATCCTTGCCCGCCGCAAATTACAGCATTACTTCCTTGGTCATCCTATCACGGTGGTCTCTTCTTTCCCCTTGGGCGAGATAATCCAGAGCAAGGAGGCCACGGGAAGGATAGCAAAGTGGTCGGTCGAGCTCATGAGCGAGACTCTCACTTACGCGCCTCGAAGGGCCATCAAATCGCAAGCCCTGGTAGACTTCGTCGTGGAATGGACAGACTCCCAGCTTCCCCCGACTCAGGTCCAGGCGGAGTTGTGGACAATGTATTTCGACGGGTCACTCATGAAAACTGGGGCCGGGGCCGGCCTACTGTTCATCTCGCCCTTGGGCGTCCACATGAGGTATGTAATCAGGATTCATTTTGCCGCATCTAACAATGTCGCAGAATATGAGGCCCTCGTCAACGGTCTTAAGATCGCTATCGAGTTAGGAGTCCGACGCCTCGACGTCCGAGGTGACTCCCAACTCGTCATCGACCAGGTAATGAAAACCTCGAGTTGCCATGACCCAAAAATGGAAGCATACTGCAAGGAGGTGCGTCGACTCGAAGACAGGTTCCACGGCCTCGAGCTTGTCCATGTCGCTCGACGCTACAACGAGGCAGCCGACGAACTCGCCAAGATTGCATCTACCAGAGGCACAGTGCCGCCTGATGCATTCTCAAAGGATCTTCACGAGCCATCCGTCGACCTAGGCACGGGGGCTGGCGTCGACACCACCATCACCCAACCAACCAATGATGTCGATGCGCTCTTGATGGAGGAAGAGGTGATGGAAATAGAACGACGACCGGGTCGACCATTCGATTGGCGCACACCGTTCCTCGACTGCCTCATCCGCGGTGAGTTGCCAGAAGACAAGACAGAAGCTCGTCGTATCGCTCGACGGGCCAAATCATATGTGATCTATGGCGAAGACAACGAGCTATATCGACGGAGCCCGACGGGGGTCTTACAACGTTGCATCACCGTAGAAGAAGGTCGAAAACTCCTCGAAGACCTGCACTCGGGGGCTTGTGGCCACCACGCCGCCCCACGGACCCTTGTAGGAAACGCTTTTCGGCAAGGCTTTTACTGGCCAACGGCTGTGGCGGATGCCATCGAGCTCGTACGCTCGTGTCATGGGTGCCAATTCTACGCCAAACAGACGCACCTGCCGCACACGCTCTTCAGATGATCCCCATCACCTGGCCGTTTGCGGTATGGGGGCTCGACTTAGTAGGACCTCTACAAAAAGCGAAAGGAGGGTATACCCATTTGCTGGTGGCTATCGACAAGTTCTCCAAATGGATCGAGGCTGGACCCATCACCAACATCCGCTCCGAGCAGGCCGTCCTTTTCTTCTCCGACATCATCCATCGGTTTGGGATCCCCAATGTCATCATCACCGACAACGGCACCCAGTTCACTGGCAGAAAGTTCTTGGGTTTCTGCAATCAGCATCACATCCATGTGAACTGGTCCGCAGTAGCCCACCCTCGAACTAACGGCCAGGTCGAGCGTGCCAACGGCATGATTCTGCAAGGACTCAAGCCAAGAATCTACAATCGATTGAAGAAATTCGGCAAGAAGTGGGTCGAGGAGCTTTCCTCAGTCCTATGGAGCCTTAGGACAACGCCAAGCAGGGCCACAAAATACACCCCGTTCTTCATGGTCTACGGCTCTGAAGCCATCCTCCCCACAGACCTCGAATATGGGTCACCACGACTCAAGGCTTACAACGAGCAATCGAACAAAGAGACTCAGGAAAACGCGGTCGACCAACTCGAGGAGGCTCGAGACATGGCCCTCCTCAACTCTGCTAGATATCAGCAGAGACTCCGACGCTACCACGACAAGCACGTGCGCAAGAGGGACCTCAACGTAGGCGACCTTGTCCTACGACGCCGGCAAAGCAACCAAGGACGCCACAAGCTGACCCCACCTTGGGAAGGCCCGTATGTGGTGGCCGAGGTCCTTAAGCCAGGAACGTACAAATTGGCGGACGAAAAGGGGGCAGTCTTCACCAACGCATGGAACATCGAACAGCTACGTCGATTCTACCCCTAGAAGTCCTAGATTTACGATCCTACTTTTTGTACCGGGACTTTGTAAATGAATGCATGAATAAATGAAGTCTTTCCCTCGAGCAACTTCTTTTTGTACCAAAGGTTTACACGTCATAACCTCGACGTTAGAAGGGGGCTCCGACTATGACCCATCATAGTCAACACCCCCTCGGGGGCTACCGGGGGGCGACCCCCCCCCCAAGTATCGAAAAAAGCCAAAAAGTTTCTCTCTTTCTTACTTAGTAAACCTTGAACGATCGAGTAGTTGAGGCGCCTCGAGCCCCTCGAGGACCGAGGGATAACGAGCCTGAGAACTCCTACGCCCCCGGGCTATGGAAACTCTACTCACTCCCTCACCCTCGAGGCGATCGAAGCTGTCTTTTACGAAAAATCGAACAAGGAACACATATGTAGGCGCAAAAAGAAATAAAAGAACCTCGAGTGGAAAGACAAATAAACATTTAACAATCACCAAAAGATACTGTATCGCTTAAAAACAGGATTAACAAAGTCTTATACAAGGGGCCCCAGGCACCCCGAGCAGGCTCGCAGGCCTCAGTCCATGGTACGATCCTCGCCACCCTCACCTCCGCCCGAGCCAGTCTTAGGAGGAAGCACCTCAGGCTCAAATAGCTTGGCCAGCCTCTCTCCAGGAGCCTCCGCGTCGTCGATCAAAGCATGGAGCCTTTCTTCGTTCTCCGCGTCGGTCTTAGAGATGTCGGTGACGAAGCCGTGGGATACTACCTCCATGTCGTAGGAGAAGCCCGAGCAGACAACCGCCATCGCCCGCTTCACCCCGATGTGGAGGGCATCCCGCACCCAATCTCGCAGCGTCGCACCTAAGTAGCACAGCTGGTCGACCAGTGCGTCGCCTCGAGAATCCTCCCTCGACTCATCCATAGGCTCGACTTCCCAAGAGGTCGAGAGATCGCTTATCGCCGTCCGCACTCGACGGTTCAAAGCAACCTCAGCCTCGAGCTGAGCCTTGGTGTTGCGAGCCTCGGCTTGGGCGGCCAGGAGTTCGTCCTTGAGCCCTATAAATACCAATACAAAGAAGCTTTAGAAAAAACTCAAGCACACCTCGAAAAGGAAATTCGACAAAGGAAACATACCTTTGATGCTCTCCTCTAGGGCCGTGTTCTCGCCGACCAACCTGGTGTTGGCACGCTCGATCTCTCTGTTGGAGCGCGCCAGCTCAGTATTGGCGACGCGGAGATCTTCGATCACCCTGCCAGCCTGAGCAACGGCTCCACTCTTCTCCAACAATTCTCCCTTCAGACGCTCGACATCGTCAGAGAGACTGCGGGATCGAGCTCGCTCCGTCTCGAGATCTTCGAGGGCCTTCTTCTTTGCGTCCTCGGCGGCACCCCTGGCGACCTCATTGTCCACGAACGCCACTTTCATCTTTTGGAAGGTATCGCGGAGGGAGTCCAGGTCAGTTTGGAGAAGGCCCTTCTCCTTGTCCAGGTCCGCGATGACGCTCTTGTGGGACAGGGCCTCCTCCCGGGCTCTGGACGCGGCCTCCTCGACCGTAAGAGCCCGCTCCCGTAGCCGCATCGCCTCCTCCTCCGCCTTCTTCGAGACCTCTCGGGCCTCGGCCAAAGCCGCCTCCCTCACCTTCTTCTCCTCCTCGAGTGCTATGAGATCTTTGTAAGCTTTAAGCAGCTTTTCCTGCGACTCGAGGAGTTGATACTTGAGGAGGGGAAGCTGCTCCCATCCGCCCCTCGTGGCATGTATGAAGCTGGACTTGATGCGAGAGGTCTCTCTCATATCCTGCGAATCAGGGGTCAGGGGGATTAGAACACAGAAACCCGAAAGCACCACAAAGATTGGAGCTCGAGAAACACTTACAAAATAAGCTGGCCCAAGCCCGTTGTTGATGACGTCCGATAGGAGCCCCACCACGTGTTTCATCCAAAGGCGGAGCTCCTCGACATGCTCCCACTTCTCGACTTCCTTCTTGTCATCAAGGAAGATATTGGGCTCGGACGGGTCGCTGGAAGCTCGGATACGAATCCGATCGGGACACCAGTTCTCCATCTCCCGATCAGCCCGCACCTTGATGCCGCGGAGAAAGTTCTCGACAGTCTCGAGGGAACCCCCGTGGCGCAAGAACAGGTCGGCGAGGCAAGGGAACCGCCCGTCGTCGTCCACCGTCTTCCACGTACCGTCCTTGCTTCCAGACGACCCGATCTCATCCTCCTCAGAGGGAAAGCGGTCCTCCCATGCTCGACGCTCCCGGAGGAATCCTGGGGCGATCCCGTCCATGCCGTAGATGGTCCTCTTGATCTCGGACTCGGGGTCGGTGGGGGTGCGCATCAGGCAGGCGAGCGCCACCACTCCGTCCGCTCGCCCCGACTTTGCCCGGATCGCGGCAGGCGCCCCCGGGAGGAGCCACGCTGGGGTGGGAGGTCCGTACACCGGCAAACCTCCCTCTTGATCGCCGGGCTCTTGCGACGCCAGTGGCGCCGGTTCGGCCAAAACTTGAGGCGGGGGCTCGAGTGGCTCGTCCTCTTGGCCCCCTAGCTGCTGTTGTTGCCCCAGCTGCTGCTGCTGCTCCTCCTGCTGGTGCTGCAGCTGCTCCTCCGGCTGAGGTCGCTGCTGCTGCTGCTCCAGTGACGGCTGCGTCGCCTCGCGCTCCCGCTCCTCCTCCTCCACCATCTTCCTTTGCGCCTCGAGAGCTCGAAGGCCTGCAGGCCAGGGAGTCCGTCCTGCGACGTTGGGGGTCGATGCTTCTTCCTCCATAGGCCGAGCGCCCCCAGACGCTTCGTTGCCATCAGACGTATCGCTGATGGTGATGGGTTCCCCCTCGACCCCCAATCGAAAGGGCTCGGGGGCTCCCTCTGACGTTCGCGTCTGGGGGGCCGCATCATGAGTCGGCGACGGCGGAGTAGGCGCGGGACGAGATAAAGCCCTCTCGACGCCAGCTGGAGGTTGGGTGCTGGATGAGCCTACAAAACAAAGGGTAAGGGTCAGACGTTATGATAACCAACGTAAGAATATCGCGACACCCAGGAATTAACTACGAACCTGGTTCCGTGGAGGCGGCACCCGTTCTGAGCCTCTTGGCCATTGATGGTTGGGCCTGCTCGAGGGTCCGTTTCAGCCTGAGAAAAAGTCGACATGTGAGGAAAGGTGAAAGAATTGGGACAAAGACCGCAACATCAAAAGGGCTTACCCCACGGGGAGAACGGCTCGCCTTCCGCCACCCCGACCAGCGGGCCTCGAGCCACCCCGCGTCGGGGCTCTAGGCCCCTCGAGGGCAGGAACTGGCTTAGGTACATCGGTCCCCGCCTGGCGGGCGCCGAGACTCGCGCTCCTACGGCCGGCGTCTCCTTTCTCAGAGGCCGCGGCGCGACCGCGAGTTAACGGCCCCGACGCCTGGGACCTAGCCGGACCGCTCTCCCTGGGCGCTGGAGGAGGGCGCGGTGCGTCTTGACCCGTCTTGAGCGCGGAAGGAGCGTCGGCCCGGGGACGACGAGATCCGCTCGGACCCTCCCCTGGCGCCTCCGTCCGGGGGGCGTCGACGTCACCTCGAGGCGGGCCCTCGAGAATCCGATCGAGGCACGACGCCATCCCCTCGGAGTCGTCGCTACCCTCGTCGTCGTCATCATCGTCATTGGGGGATTCTTCCTCAGGCTCCCCCCTCTGCCTGGATTTGGCTCGACGCGCCTCTAATGCATGGCGGTCGAGGTTCTTCTTCTTCTCCCCCTTCTTTGCGGAGTCCTTGGCAGACTTCAGCTTTTCGGCGGATTGGCGCCGTTTATCGCGATCGACCTCGTCCTCCTTTACCGGAGGCCTCGAGGACCGGACATCAATCCGACCCTGCCAAAACTAAGGTAGACTTAGAAAAAAGAGAGGGGGGAAAGGAAACCCAGAATCGGGGATGCGCGTAAGAAGAAAGCGTACCAGATCGATCGAGCCTGCGTCAGGTCTCATGGGGAAGCCGTTGACATGCTCCGGCTGAAAATCACCGGCAATTGCGGCCCTGACTCGGGCCGCGACTTCGTCGTCCGCCGGAGGCTCGTTGGACATCCGACATGCCTCGAGGTCCCGAGATGAGACGCCAGGGCCCATCTCGTGCATCCTCAACGGTCGTGACATCAGAGGGAGAACTCTTCGATGATGGACGGCCGAGAGGACGAGGGCGGCGGTCAAACCTTCCTGGCGAAGCTTCTTCAGGGCGTCGAGGAGAGGGTCGAGCCGAGACTGATGAGCTTGGACGACGCTGTACGTCCAGTCCGCTGGGCGCTCCAAGATCAGACGGCCCGAGTAGGAAGGTAGGAGGTTGTCGTCGTTCCGCAGGTAGAACCATTGGGAGTCCCAGCCGGCGTGGTTGGTCGACAACCCTACCGGGATGTACTCCCGCGGCCGGTCCGTCTTCCCCGTCTTCTGCACCAGATTGAGGCAACCCGCCCGCACGGGCTTCCTTACGCCCGTGGTTCCGGTGGAGGCGTGAAACAGCTCGCCCCTGTAGAGGTGGAGCCACAGCTCCCAGTGCGGCATCATCCCTAGGAAGCCCTCACACACGGCGGCGAAGACCGCCGCTACGGTGATGGCGTTCGGAGAGAAGTGCTGGAGCTCCACCCCATAATGGAAGCAGAGGGCCCGCATGAAGCGGCTTGGAGGCGCGCCCAGACCGTGGCGGTGAAACTTGGCGAACGACACCACGTAGCCCTCGGGTGGCTGAGGTGCCCTGTGACTCGCCGGCGGCGCGATCCACTCTGGCGACGACAGCGAGGTGCGGGGGCGCAGCAGTCCCTCCTTCTCGAGCTCTAACAGCCGGCGCTCCGTCATCGACGACGGGCGCCAGTCGTCGGTGGCGACGAGTCTTACAGGCATCTCGGCTAAAGGGACGGTGGGTTCGCTACGGCTCGAGGGGGCATGTGCGCGTGAGATGACGAGAAAGCAAAGGCAGCAAAGGAGCAAGAGCGAGAAGGCGGAAGGGAGAGGAACGGCGGTGACGCGACGACGTATTTATAAGCAGCCATCCGCCAACGGACAGATACGAGAAGTAAGGTAACTCCCCCCATAAATGCGCCGCCTGACAGCCCTCTCTCTCTCCTAACAGGCCAGACTCTCCGAATTCCTCGCCGATACGGTGTCGTAACGTCATCCGCCTAAAAAGGCGCGCCCAACGGGCAGAAAGGCGAACCGCCATGGCCGTTTCCTTCCCTCGTAAGCCAAGGGACATAACCGCAAAAGTCTCGAGAGGTCGATGGCTGGCCCGCCGAAAGGGTTCGACAGCCGATCTCGAGCGCCAGAGTCAGGGATCCCCAGCGAGCGGTCGAAGATCGAGGCCCGCCTCGAGGACTTGCTGGCGATGTTCAAGGTAGGGTCGAGACAGTCGAGAGGAATCCCCCCGAAGGGAGGCATCGAGCCGCTGGACTCTATCGAATAAGACCGGTATCCCCGACCACGTCGACCCTGCTTTATGAGGACGCCTCCGGGCTACAGCTGACCCCCTCGAAAGGGGCACAGGTTCTCACTTGGACTACCCGCTAGGAACTCAATTTGGGATGGAAGACGCTCGCTCTATCGAGAGTACGTCGAAACCCCCGGGCAAAAACGAGCCAATCGGAATCTTCCACCACTGGTGTCGAAAGCGTTTCTGTGAATTAGATAACATAGCCCTCGAAGGAGTCAAAAACTCCCTCGAGGGCTCGGGGGCTACTGTCGAGGGTATCGGTAAGGGGTACCCTCAGCGATGCGCATTATGAGATTGCCCGTACGAAGGTCGAGACCCTTAATTCGACGCTCTAATCTTACGTATGCGCCGCCATCGACGGTCGCAGCCTCGAAGACGGAAATAGCGTCGAGCGAATCGGTTCAGGACTCGAGCGACGACTGCCGTCGATGACGGAAGCGGGCTCGAGCGAACCGAGAGGTGTCGGGCGTGAGGACACTGTCCGCCGCCCGACGCGCGCACGCGAGCCGGAGCATTAAATGCACCTGACGCTTCCCCACCTAACACACAGGTCACGGAAGGCGTGATAGGGAGCAAGCTTCTGTCCCATCGTTCTTTTTGCAGCCTTTCCCACCGAACGACCCAGGGCGTGTCAGGACGCAGGAAACAAGGATGGAACGTCTAATCGGGACCCCCTCGAGACACCCAAGGTCAGCGCTCCAGATACCAGCATATTACACGGCGTCCGACCCTCGACCAAACAGGGCCCCTTCCTAGGGACAAGTTGGGCGTCGACTGACTTCATCACAGCTACCCCGTCGGGTCCGCCACCATACCGTACAAGCATGCGGCCTCAGAACCAGCACAAGGCGGCTGGCAGGGCAGAACACAGGAGCACGCGTAATCATCACCGAGCTATCAAGATGGGACGGCTCGAGGCCATGCCGTACGGAAGCCTCGAGTAGGTCAGCGCTCCATGCGGCTATCGAGTAGGTCCCTACTCTAACATCTACGCATGTACCCTGTGTCTCTCCTTGGAGCTATAAAAGGAGAGACTCAGGAATAGAAGAAGGGGACATCCCAACACAAGAACACACACACACACGTAGTAGAGCTACACACTTCATACCACGCTTGTATTCGCCCCTGTACAAGCACTTAGGTGCAAGATAATACAAACTCTCTCCCCCCGCTGGACGTAGGGCCTTCTCTTGCCCGAACCAGGATAAATCTCTGTGTCTTCTTGCATCACCATCCGGAAAGGGGAGCACGCATACAAATTTACTCGTTGGTGTGACCCCCCGGGGGAAAAAACACCGACAGATCTAGTTCAAGTTTGGGTTTCACTATTGTGTTAATTGATCTAACAAGAGAAACAACAATAGTGGAATTCCCAACCTTGAAGTCTAAATGACCTCGTTATGGTTGTTCTTGTAGAAGTTTCATGATTGGTCTGCCAATCACGAGAGGAATCTTCGGTATGTCAAAAATGTGAAAATCTAGACATATTCTAGAGTCCTTGATTCTAACAGGAACTACCCTTAATACCCCATGGCTTTCTAGAATTAATCTAGATGGACTTTGTAAAAGTTTTTGAGATGGGGTTATGGACTCGTTGGGATAAAGACTGTCAGCTAACTCCTTGGAAATAACATTTATCCCAACATATGGATTGTAGTGGACCTTCCTAGGGGACCCTCTAATTTGGCACAGAAGAATGGTTGAACGACTGATGATTCGAGCTACCTCAAGAGACAGCTCTACTTCTGTTAGCCATTCATAACTCAGAATAGCCGAAAGGCTTTTGATGTGTTCTATGTCAACAGATTCTACTCTTAGAACGGATTGAGTGGTCCCTGCTAGAGGTCGTGTTTAGATAGGAAAATTCGAGGTGTTTCCGTAATCTTCAAAAAGATCTTCCTCGAATTCAAAGGGGTGCTCTAAAGGTGGTGGTTCATCATCCCTTAGTTGGTTTTGCATTCCCTTATCAGGAGGTTTCTCTACAACCAAATTAATGGATGGGTCAAGTGGAATTTCTATCTCAGTTGCAAGTTCCTGATCTTTTGGTTTAGAATCAGGCTCGACTTCTTTTTCTTCTTTGGGAAACTCATCATAAATGCCTGTGTAAGGGGTACTTTCAAGGATTCTCTCTAGGATAGCTCTCCTTGTTTAGACCACGATAAAAGTGGTAGTACAGTACATGGTTAGGCAGGGAAAGGTTTGGACCGGAATTGGTAAGGCTTGGGAACCTAGCCCAAGATGCTCCTAAAGTTTCCTTCTCTCTTTGTTTGAATGTAATAATTTTGATTCTAAGGTCAGCGATTCGAAAAAGTGGGAAGAAAGCGAGACAAAAGTTGTCCCGAAGTTCATCCCAATTTCCATTAACGCATCCTACAGAATGAGCATACCACTTTTTTGCTCTTCCCAAAAGGGAGAACGGAAATAATTTCCATTTAAGGGTTTCTTGTGTCATGCCGGAAATAGCTCGGCAAGAGCACAACTGCTCGAATTCTCTAAGGTGGGTGTATGGATCTTCATCTACTTGCCCAGAGAAGGGTTGCTCCTGAATCATGGCTATTAGATCAAGGCCGAGGTCGTTGCCATCTATAAGAATTGGATGTGATGATGGTGGTGGCTCTAATAACTCGCCCTTTGGAGCAAAGAATTTATAGATAGGAGTGAAATCCATGTGGTGTGATGAAAATGGTAAGGTGAGTGTGGTAAAAAGAAAAGAAAAAGGATACACGGATGACTTGGTTCGAAACTAGCACAGCTACCGTTCCCCGGCAACGGCGCCAGAAAGCTTGTTGGGTATTTTAAACGCAAACAGAAAAATCCGCAAGCGCACGGATACCGATGTAGCTTTCACCCGGGAGTATTCCAGAGTATCGATTTTCCACAGGGAACGTGAGTGTACTAATTAAGATTCAAGATCGCCCAAGGATAACTATATAATTATTTTTGGTGGGAAGAGAGGAAGTTTCCTGAGAGTTCTCTAGTTGATCTAAGAATCAAGAATTACTTCAAAGATTATTTATTTCGGGACATCAGAACACTAACCACAGAAAGAGATGAGAAGGGGGCTAGGAAGCTCTGACTACGGTCCTACAAACACCGATCCGAACGAGGTGGAATACATCGACCGTTAGGGCTGTCACTACCCTAGGGCTAACACAACAATCCGAAGGATTGGGTGCAATTCTAGGTAATTGCATGACTAAACACCACGTCTAATCTATTAATTACTACTCTAATGTTGCAAAGATTAGAGCACTTGATGCAAGCGGAAATCCAATAAATAACTTGAATGTAAATAAAAGTAATTAAAGAACTCAGGAATTATGAATTGAAGAACCTAGAGAACGATGAAGAACGAACCAGTTGCTGCAAAAGTACAATGTTGAGGAAGATCCGACAGATCTGGCTCCTCCTCCTCCGCTCTCCTCTTCTCTCTCCCTATTTTCTAGATTACAACTAGAACTAACTAGACTAGAACTAGAGGAACTAGAACTAGAACTAGATGAACTAGAACTAGAACTAGAACTAGATGAACTAGAGGTAGAACTAGATGAACTAGAGGGATCCTCTCTACTTTGATGAAGAATTGAAACCCTACCTTGATTCTGTAGAAGAGGTATGATCTCCAGGGGCCAGGGGGCCTTGCTTATATAGTCTTTTCAGATGAATCTGGGCCGTCGGATCAAACCGACATTAATCGCACGGTTTTCCTTGATCCCTGTTGACACCGTTTTTGGACACGTATCTATTGACGCGTACCTAGGGTTGATAAAGTATAGATCGGCGGATGGAGCAACAGTAACTAGTCTACAGGGAAGTTGCCGATGAGGGTGGTTACCGATAAAGAGACAATTGAATGTGACTAAGTCCAGAGGTGGTGACGTGTTCGTGCCGATGATCAGTATTAGTGTTTACTGATGACCACAACAGGTGGTCTGCCGATGACTATGAAGGAAAGCGTGAAGATTGCCGATTGATTTGTGGCGGTGCCCTGGTAGGTTACAAGGGTAGTTTTGTGTTTTTCTTAGTTTTTAGAGATTGTTTTGTGTACGGGTCCTGTTTATTTGGAATTCGAGTCCTAGTCGTGTCTGGTTGTAGCTCTTCGGACAGGGTATAAATATAGAACCTAGGGCAATGTAATAAAAAATCTATCAATCAATCAAACACCAGTTTTTACTCATATTCCAGCATCTACTTTTTCGACGACTTCGTCATATTTTCAATTTACTACGAGTTCTTAGGAATTCGTCGACTTAAGCTCGGCGTATTCTCGAGTTCTGCGTGAACACCTCTTGGCCATGACATCCGGGCGCATCGCTGTTGTCAGGACCAAAGTGTTCGAGTTACCACCTTTGCCGATAGTAAGGTCAAATTGGCTGGCACGCCTTAACGTTTAAATCGGGTATTAGCCCTTTGTGTTTGCAAATTAGCTTTTGCATCAACACATCTTTTGGCATGCCCGGTGGGACAGATTCAAGATCAAGATCAACATGGCAAATACCGAATTTGACTTGGAGAATGTCATCCCCGTCACGGATGCCAATCTCAGAGATGAGCAGAATCAAGCTATTGCAAAAGCCATGGAGGACTACAAGCAGCAATGCTTGAAATCCTTCAGTATCAACAGGAGCGGTGAGGTAATCTAGAAAGAAGCATTGCCGGCACCTCGGCAGATTACTTTTGAAGCCAATCTTGGTAAACTTCAAGATATGGTCGATAATGCTATGAACCGTGCCTTGATCAATCAAGCTGGTGTACTGTCCAATACGGTTTCCAATGCCGTGGCTAGAACTTTCAAAGAAGGACAGTTGCCACCCAATTATGTGGGCCCTGCCCATCATCAGCCGAAATCACCAGTGGTTACAGCTCCATCGGCTGCTACAGCCGTGGCGGGTACAGAGGTTACTTCTCCTCAAGCACATTAGGGGTCACTGATGTGCAATCTACATCAATGATGGCCAATCCATCAACATCGGACGGGCAAATCAAGGTTGCCACAGATCTATTGGCTTCGGCAATGTCGGGATTTGTTCCTCCTAACTGGTGGGGTTATGGTATGCCCCCAGAGATGTTGTTGAAGACGCCTGGGACATCTCAAACTACTGACATGAGAGGCAAGACTCCTATGGCATCGGCACCTCCGAATATGCCGATGAATCAGAGTCCCCAGTATACTACCACTACTACTGCAAGACCTTACATTGGGAATTCTCAAGTTCCAACGTTCCAAATGCCTAACGCATCGGCAGATTCAATGCCGACGCAGCAGAGGTTTATGACACAGCCAGAGTATGTCAATTCGATGATGATGCCCAATTATCAGATATCGGCAGGGCTTATGCCGATGAATGCTAACAGTGGATGGAATGGGCAGTTTGTCTTCCCACAGATGCCTCAACAGAATCATCAGGCTACAGGGTTTCAACAAGGCCAGATCCAACCTGGGTTTCAGAATCAAGGGTTAATCAGCCAGCCGATGAATCTTGGTCAACAGATTGGTGGTCAGATGATCAATCCCATGTTCCATGCAGATCGTGCACCCTAGAGACACGTGGAAGCATATTAGCAGGCGCCAGATCCGCAACCACCTCATCAAAAAGACGCCGATGCGTATTGGGCCGATAAGATAGCTGAAGTAATGAGGGACCAATTTGGGATAAAACCCAAAGTCAACACTTCCAAATCCCACTTCCAAATCGGTTTAGGGACCAATTTAAGGTACCTGATTTCACTAAGTTTTCTGGACAGGATGATACATCAACTATGGAGCATGTCAACAGGTTCATCATCCAATGTGGGGAAGCTGCTAACAGAGACGAATTGTCGGTGTTTTTCCCCCCGGGGGGTCACACCAACGAGTAAATTTGTATGCGTGCTCCCTTTCCCGGATGGTGATGCAAGAAGACACAGAGATTTATCCTGGTTCGGGCAAGAGAAGGCCCTACGTCCAGCGGGGGGGAGAGAGTTTGTATTATCTTGCACCTAGGCGCTTGTACAGGGGTGAATACAAGCGTGGTATGAAGTGTGGAGCTCTACTATGTGTAAGCGTGGTATCTCCTCCCGCTCTATTCCTGAGTCCCTCCTTTTATAGTCCCAAGGAGAGACCCAGGGTACATGTATAGGCGTCAGAATAGGAGTCGATAGCAGTATGGAGTGCTGACCTACTCGAGGCTTCCCTACCGGCATGGCCTCGAGTCGTCCCGTCCTAATAGCCTGGTGATGATTACGCGTGCCCTTGCATTCCGTTCTGCACGCCGTCCTGGATTGGTTTGCCTGATGTACGCTCGTACGACCCGACGGCAAATCCGGCGGAGCAGTTGGGATGTGGTCAGTCGACGCCCGACTTGTCTCCTGGATGGGTCTCTATCTGGTCGAGGGTCGGACGCCGTACGACGTCCTGATGTTGAAGCGCTGACTTTGGCCATCTCGAGGGGGTCTTGATTAGACACTCCATCTCTGTTTCCCACTTCCTGACACGCCTTGGGCCGTTTGGTGGGGAAGGCTGCAAAAAGATCGATGGGACAGGTGCCTGTTACCTATCACGCCTCCCCGTGACCCATGTGTTAGGTGGGGAGGCACCAGGCGCATTTAATGCCCAGGCCCGCGTGCGCGCGTTAGGCGGCGGCGGCACCCTTGCGCTCGACGTCTCCCGATTCGCGGGAGCCTGTTCCGTATTCGACGTTGACCAGAGCTCGACGCCTGATTGATTCGCTCGACGCTATTTCCGTCTTCGAGGCTACGGACGTCGATGGTCGTGCGTATGTGCGGACGGAGCGTCGAATCGAGGCGCTAGTTTTATGTACGGATGGTTTCGTTATACGCGTTGGTGAGGGTACCCCTTGTTGATACCCTCGACAGTAGCCCCCGAGTCTCCATTCGAGCGCTGGCGCTCGAGTGGAGACTTTTGTCTTTTCGGTCGAAGTTCCATGGGGGCGCGCGAGCGACCCCGCGGGGGTAGCCCCCGAGCCCTCGAGGGAGTATTTAACTCCTTCGAGGGTTGTTTTGCCCAATTTGCAGAGACACTGTCGACACCAGTGGTGGAAGGTTCTGATCGGCTTTGCCTTGCGTGGAGGTTTCGACGTACTCTCGATAGAGCGAGCGTCTTCCACTCCAGATCGAGTTCCTAGCGGGTAGTCCAAGTGAGAACATGTGCCCCTTTCGAGGGGGTCAGCTGTAGCCCGGAGGCGTTCTCATAAAGCTGGGTCGACGTGGTCGGGGATACCGGTCTCATTCGATAGAGTCCAGCGGCTCGATGCCTCCCGTCGGGGGGATTCCTCTCGACTGTCTCGACCCTGCCTTGGACATCGCCAGCGAGTTTTCGAGGCAGGCCTCGATTTTCGACCACTCGCTGGGGACCCCTGACTCTTGGTGCTCGAGATCGGCTGTCGAACCCTTTCGACGGGCCAGCCATCGACCTCTCGAGACTATTGTGGGTACGCTCCTTGGCTTACAAGGGAAGGAAGTGGTCGTGACGGTTCGCCTTTCTGCCCGTTGGGCGCGTCTTTTTAGGTAAGTGACGTTGCGACACTGTATCGGCGGGGAATCCGGAGCGTCCGGCCTGTGAGGAGAGAAAGGACCGTTAGACGGCGCATTTATGGGGGGAGTTACCTCATTTATCGGATCCGTCCGTTGGTTGGCCGCTAGCTATAAGTACGCCGTGGCGCTGCTCCATTCTTTCTCTCCTCTTCCATTCTCTCGCCTCCGTCTTCTTGCTGCCTTTGCTCTCTTGCTTCCTTCACACGCGCGTGCACCCCCTCGAGCGGTAGCGAATCCACCGTATTCCAACCAATATGCCTGTGAAGCTTGTTGCCGCCGACGACTGGCGTCCGTCGTTGATGACGGACCGCCGCCTGCTAGAGCTCGAGAATGAAGGGCTCTTGCGCCGCCGCACCTCGCAGTCTTCGCCGGAGTGGATCGCGCCGCCGGCGAGTCACAGGGAGCCCCAGCCACCCGAGGGCTATGTGGTGTCATTCGCCAAATTCCACCGCCACGGCCTGGGCGCTCCCCCGGGCCGCTTTATGCGGGCTCTCTGCTTCCACTACGGGGTGGAGCTCCAGCATTTTTCCCCGAACGCCATCACCGTCGCGGCGGTCTTCGCCGCGGTGTGCGAGGGTTATCTGGGGATGATGCCCCATTGGGATCTATGGCTTCACCTCTACAGAGGCGAAATTTTCAACGCCCCCACTGGGACCACCGGCGTGAGGAAACCCGTGCGGGCCGGATGCCTCAACCTGGTGTTGAAGACGAAGAAGACGGAGAGGCCGCGCGAGTACATCCTGGTGGGGCTGTCGTCGAACCATGCTGGGTGGGACTCCCAGTGGTTCTATCTGAGAAACGACGACGGTCTCTTCCCCGTCTACACAGGACGTCAGATCTCGGAGCGCCCAGACAACTGGACGTACGACGTCGTCCAGGAGCACCAGTCACGGCTCGACCCCCTCCTCGACGCTATGAAGAGGCTGCGCTTGGAGGGCCTGTCCGCCGCTCTCGTCCTCTCGGCCGTCCATCGTCGGAGGGTCCTTCCTCTGATGTCTCAGCCGTTGAGGATGGACGAAATGGGGCCGGGCGTCTCGTCCCGGGATCTCGAGGCTTGCCGGATGTCCAACGTGGCTCTGGCGGACGATGAGGTCGCCGCCCGGGTCAGGGCGGCCATCGCCGGCGATTTCAAGCCGTCGCACGTTAACGGCTTCCCTATGAGGCCTGATGAAGGCTCGGTCGATCTGGTATGTCTTCTTCCTCGTGGTAGCCTTGACTCTGGGTTCCTTTTCCACCCCTTTTTTCTGATTCTACTTTTACTATGGCAGGGGCGGATCGACGTTCGATCCTCGAGGCCCCCGGTGAAGGAGGACGAAGTCGATCGCGACGCGCGGCGCCGTTCTGCCGAGAAGTCGAAGTCCGTCAAGGACTCTAAGAAGAAAGGGGAGAAGAAGAAAAACCTTGACCGGCAAGCTTAAGAGGCGCGCCGGTCCAAATCCAGGCAGAGGGGAGAGCCTGAGGAAGAGTCCCCCAGCGAGAAAGATGATGACGACGATGAGGATAGTGAGGACTCCGAGGGGATGGCGTCTCGCCTTGACCGGATCCTCGGGGGTCCATCTCAAGGCGAGGCCGACGCTCCTCGGGCGGAAGCTTCGTCGGAGGGCCCAGGCGGATCCCTCCGTCCTTGCGCTGATACCCCTCCCGCGCCCAAGGTTGGTCAAGTTGCGCCGCGCCCTCCCCCGGCGCCCTGGGAGAGTGGTCATGCTAGGCCCTAGGCGACGGGGCCACTGACCCACGGTCGTGCCACGGCCTCCAAGAAAGGAGAGGCCGGCCGCAGGAGTGCCAGTCCCGGCGCCCGCCAGGCGGGAACTGATGCGCCTAGGCCCGCGCCTGCCCTCGAGGGGCCTGGAGCCCTGACGCGGGGAGGCTCGAGGCCCGCCGGTCGGGGCGGCGGGAGGCGAGCTATTCTTCCTGTATGGTAAGCCCTTTCGATGCGGTGGCCTTTGTCTTCCTGCTCCTCTGCGCTTGCTCATATGCCGATCTTTTCTCAGGCTAAAGCGGACCCTCGAGCGGGCCCAGCCGTCCATGGCAAAGAGGCTCAAAACGGGAACCGCCTCCAAGGAACCAGGTTTATAGCTTGTTTATGGGCCCTGTGATGTTCTCGCGTCGGTTATTACAGCGTCTAACCTTTATCCCTTGTTTTGTAGGCTCCTCCGACTCCCAACCTCCAGCCGGTGTCGAGAGGAGTCCGCCTCGTCCCGTGCCTGCCTCGTCGCCGCCGATTTGTGGCGAGGCGTCCCAGACGCAAGTGCCAGAGGGAGCCCCCGAGCCCCCTCGACTGGGGGTCGAGGGGGAACCCATCACCATCAGCGACACATCTGATGGTGACAGAGCGTCTGGGGGTGCCCGCCCTATGGAGGAGGAAACGTCGAGCCCTCGTGTCGCGGGGTCAACTCCCTGGCCCGCCGGCCTCCGTACCCTCGAGGAGCAGAAAAAGAAGAGGGAGGAGGACGAACAGCGGGAGCGCGAGGCGGCGCGGCTGCCACAGGAGCACGAGGCACACCAACAGCAGCAGCAACAACAGCAGCAGCAGCAACAGCAACCACCGCAGCAGCAGCAACAGCAACAACCGCAGCAGCAACCGCAGCAGCAAGAACCGCAGCAGCAACAGCAGCAGCAGCAGGGGGGCCAAGAGGAGGGACTGCTCGAGCCTCCGCCCCAAGGTCCGGCTCAGCCAGTGCCACCGGAACCGCAAGAGCTCGGCGAGCAGGAGGAGGATCTGCCGGTGTACGGCCCCCCAACTCCGGTGTGGCTCCTCCCGGGGGCGCCTGCCGCGATCCGGGCGGAGCCGGGGCGAGCGGATGGAGTGGTGGCGCTTGCGTGCCTGAAGCGCACCCCCCCCGACCCCGAGTCCAAGATCAAGAGGACAATTTACGGCATGGATGGGATCGCCCCAGGGTTCCTCCGGGAACGTCGGGCGTGGGAGGACCGCTTTCCTTCCGAAGAGGACGAAATCGGGACATCGGGGACCAAGGACGGCACCTGGAAGACGTTGGACGACGACGGGCGGTTCCCATGCCTCGTCGACCTGTTCCTGCGCCATGGGGGCTCTCTCGAGACCGTCGAGGACCTCATCCGCGGCGTTAAGGCGCGGGCCGACCGGGAGATGGAGCACTGGTGCCCCGATCGCATTCGTATCCGGGCCTCCCACGACCCGTCTGAGCCCGATATCTTCCTCAACGATCGGAAGGAGGCGGAGAAGTGGGAACACGTCGAGGAGCTCCGCCTTTGGATGAAGCATGTGGTGGGGCTCCTCTTAGACGTTGTTAACAACGGGCTCGGCCCGGCTTATTTCGTAAGTGTTTCTCGAACTTCAATCCTCACGGTGCTCTCTGGTTTCTGTGTTCTAATCCGTACACCCCTTGATTCGCAGGATATGAAAGAGACCTCCCGCATCAAGTCCAGTTTCATACACGCCACGAGGGGTGGTTGGGAGCATCTCCCCATCCTTAAGGACCAGCTCCTCGAGTCGCAGGAAAAGCTCCTGAAAGCTTATAAAGATCTCATAGCGCTTGAGGAGGAGAAAAAGGTAAGGGAGGCTGCTTTGGCCGAGGCTCGAGAGGCCTCGAAGAAGGCGGAGGAGGAGACAGTGCTGCTGCGGGAGCGCGCCCTTACGGTCAAGGAGGCCGTGTCTAAGGCCAGGGAGGAGGCTCTGTCCTACAAGAACGTCATCGTGGATTTGGACAAGGAGAAGGGCCTCCTTAAATCCAACCTGGACTCTCTCCGAGAGTCTTTCCGAAAGATGAAGGTGGAGCATGTGAACGGCGAAGTCGCCAGGGGCGCCGCAGAGGAAGCCAGGAAGAAGGCCCTCGAAGATCTCGAGGCGGAGCGGGCTCAATCCCGCAGTCTCTCTAACGACGTCGAGCGTCTGAAGGGAGAATTGCTGGAGAAGAGTGGGGCCATTGTTCAGGCTGGCAAGGCGATCGAGGATCTCCGCGTTGCCAACACCGAGCTGGCGCGTTCCAACAGGGAGATCGAGCGTGCCAACACCAGACTGGTCGGCGAGAACACGGCCCTAGAGGAGAGCGTTCGTGGTAGGTTCCTGTCGCTAGATTTCTTCTTCGAGGCGTGTTTGGTTTTGGCTAAAGTATCTTGTATTGGCCTTTACAGGGCTCAAGGATGAACTCCTGGCTGCCCAAGTCGAGGCTCGCAACGCCAAGGCTCAGCTCGAAGCGGAGGTTGCTTTGAACCGTCGAGTGCGGATGGCGATAAGTGATCTCTCGACTTCTTGGGAGGTCGAGTCTATGGATGAGTCGAGGGAGGGCGCTCGAGGCGACGCCCTGGTCGACCAGCTGTGCTACATAGGCGCGACGCTGCGAGATCGGGTGCGGGACGCCCTCCACATAGGGGTGAAGCGGGCAATGGCTGTTGTCTGTTCGGGCTTCTCCTACGACATGGAGGTGGTGTCCCATGGCTTCGTCACCGACATCTCCAAGACCGACGCGGAGAACGAGGAGAGGCTCCATGCCTTGATCGACGACGCGGAGGCTCTTGGGGAAAGGTTGGCTAAGCTTTTCGAGCCTGAGGTGCTCCCTCCTGAGGCTAGCTCGGGCGGAGGCGAGGGCGGTGAGGATCCTGCCGCGGACTGAGGCCTGCGAGCCTGCTCAGGGCGCCTGAGGCCCCTTGTACGATACTTTGTTAATTCTGTGGGTAACTGATGTTGTATCATTTTCGTAATTGTTAAATGCTTATTTTGTCTTTCCGCTTGATGCTTTCGTTTCTCTTTGCGCCTACGTTTGTATCCCTTGCTCTATTTTTCGTAAAAGACCACCTCGATCACTTCAATGGTGGGGAAGTGAGTAGAGTTTCCGTAGCCCGGGGGCGTAGGAGTTCTCCAGCTCGTTGTCCCTCGGCCTTTGAGGGGCTCGAGGCACCTTAGCTACTTGAACCGTGCAAGGTTTACTACGTAAGAAAAGAAAACTTCTTGATTTTTTCGATACTCGGGGGGGGGGGTCGTCCCCCTGGTAGCCCCCGAGGGGGTGCTGACTATGATGGGTCATAGTCGGCGCCCCCTTTTAACGTCGAGATCGTGACTTATGAGTCTTCTCGGCACAAAAAAGAATTGCTTCGAGGGAAGGACTTTATTTATTCATTCGTTTACAAAGTCTTGGTACAAAACGTAAGCAGGAACATAAGTCTAGAGCTTCTAGGGGTAGAATCGACGTAGTTGTTCGATGTTCCATGCGTTGGTGAAGATTGCCCCCTTTTCGTCCGCCAACTTGTACGTTCCCGGTTTCAGGACCTCGGCCACCACGTACGGGCCTTCCCAAGGCGGAGTCAGCTTGTGGCGTCCTTGATTGCTTTGCCGGCATCGTAGGACTAGGTCGCCCACGTTGAGGTCCCTCTTGCGCACATGCTTGTCGTGGTAGCGTCGAAGCTTTTGCTGATATCTGGCAGAGTTGAGGAGGGCCATGTCTCGAGCCTCCTCAAGTTGGTCGACCGCGTTTTCTTGAGTCTCTTTGTTCGATTGCTCGTTGTAGGCCTTGAGTCGAGGTGACCCATACTCGAGGTCTGTGGGGAGGATAGCCTCAGAGCCGTAGACCATGAAGAACGGGGTGTATTTTGTGGCCCTGCTCGGTGTTGTCCTAAGGCTCCATAGGACTGAGGAAAGCTCCTCGACCCATTTCTTGCCGAATTTCTTCAATCAATTGTAGATCCTTGGCTTGAGTCCTTGCAAAATCATGCCATTGGCACGCTCGACCTGGCCATTAGTTCGAGGGTGGGCTACTGCAGACCAGTTCACACGGATGTGATGCCGATCACAGAAGTCCAAGAACTTTTTGCCGGTGAACTGGGTGCCGTTGTCGGTGATGATGACATTGGGGATCCCAAACCGATGGATGATGTCGGTGAAGAAGAGGACGGCCTGCTCAGAGCGGATGTTGGTGATGGGTCGAGCCTCGATCCATTTAGAGAACTTGTCAATGGCCACCAGCAAATGGGTGTATCCTCCTTTCGCCTTTTGTAGAGGTCCTACTAAATCGAGCCCCCACACCGCAAATGGCCAGGTGATGGGTATCATCTGAAGAGCGTGGGCGGGCAGATGCGTCTGCTTGGCGTAGAACTGGCACCCATGACACGAGCGTACGAGCTCGATGGCGTCCGCCACGGCCGTTGGCCAGTAGAAGCCTTGTCGAAAAGCATTCCCTACAAGGGTCCGTGGAGCGGCGTGGTGACCGCAAGCCCCCGAGTGCAGGTCATCGAGGAGTTTTCGGCCTTCTTCCATGGTGATGCAACGTTGTAAGACCCCCGTCGGGCTCCGTCGATATAGCTCATTGTCTTCGCCATAGATCACATATGATTTGGCCCGTCGAGCGATACGACGAGCTTCTGACCGATCTTCTGGTAACTCGCCGCGGATGAGGCAGTCGAGGAATGGCATGCGCCAATCGAACGGTCGACCTGGTCGTCGTTCTATCTCCATCACCTCTTCCACCATCAAGAGCGTATCGACAGCGTTGGTAGGTTGGGCGGTGGTGGCGTCGACGCTAGCCCCCGTGCCTAGGTCGACGGATGGCTCGTGAAGATCTTTTGAGAGTGCATCAGGCGGCACCGTGCCTCTGGTCGATGCGATCTTGGCGAGTTCGTCGGCTGCCTCGTTGTAGCGTCGAGCGATATGGACAAGCTCGAGACCGTGGAATCTGTCCTCGAGTCGACGGACTTCTTTGCAGTACGCTTCCATTTTTGGGTCGTGGCAGCTCGAGGTTTTCATTACTTGGTCGATGACGAGTTGGGAGTCACCTCGGACGTCGAGGCGTCGGACTCCTAACTCGATAGCGATCTTGAGACCGTTGACGAGGGCCTCATATTCTGCGACATTGTTAGATGCGGCAAAATGAATCCTGATTACGTACCTCATGTGGACGCCCAAGGGTGAGATGAACAGCAGACCGGCTCCGGCCCCAGTTTTCATGAGTGACCCATCGAAATACATCGTCCATAGTTTCGCCTGGACCTGGGTTGGGGGGAGCTGGGTGTCCGTCCATTCTGCGATGAAGTCTACCAGGGCCTGCGATTTGATGGCCTTGCGAGGCGCATAAGTGAGAGTCTCACTCATGAGCTCGACCGACCATTTTGCTATTCTTCCCGTGGCTTCTTTGCTCTGGATTATTTCGCCTAAAGGAAAAGACGAGACCACCGTGATGGGGTGGCCAAGGAAGTAATGCTGCAGCTTGCGACGGGCAAGGATTACGGCATAAATCAGCTTCTGGATTTGGGGATAACGTGCTTTGGTCTCCGAAAGCACCTCGCTGACGAAATATACTGGCCTCTGAACTGGTAGCGCATGTCCCTCCTCCTGCCTCTCGACCACCACCGCCGCGCTGACGACCTGGGTCGTCAACGCGACGTAGAGGAACAGCGGCTCTGCAGGTTGAGGTGGAACCAGGACTGGTGCCGAGGTCAGCGTCTTCTTCAGCCTTGCGAGTGCTTCCTCGGCCTCGGGGGTCCAAGAAAAGCGCTCGACCTTCTTTAGGAGTCGATATAATGGTAATACCTTTTCTCCTAGTCTCGAGATGAAACGGCTCAGAGCCGCCAGGCACCCCGTGACTCTCTGTACACCCTTGATGTCTCGGATCGGCCCCATTCTCGTGATAGCCGAGACTTTCTCGGGGTTGGCCTCGATGCCGCGCTGCGAAACGATGTATCCTAGGAGCATGTCTCGAGGCACACCGAAAACGCACTTCTCGGGATTGAGCTTGATCCGGTTGGTGCGTAGACAGCTAAAGGCAATCTCGAGGTCCTGGATCAGGTCTCCTCGTCGCTTTGACTTGACGACAATGTCGTCGACGTAGGCCTCGACCGTTGACCCTATATGTTCGCCAAATACGTGGAGCATGCAACGTTGGTACGTGGCTCCCGCGTTTCGAAGCCCAAATGGCATGGTCACGTAGCAATACATCCCAAAAGGCGTGATGAAAGAGGTCGCGAGCTGGTCGAACTCCTTCATCTTTATTTGGTGGTAACCAGAATATGCATCGAGGAAAGAAAGGGTTTCACATCCCGCGGTAGAATCGACAATCTGATCAATGCGTGGCAATGGAAAAGGAACTTTTGGACATGCTTTATTCAGACTAGTATAATCGACACACATCCTCATTTTCCCATATTTTTTCTTAACTAATACAGGGTTTGCTAACCAGTCGGGATGATGAACCTCCTTGATGAATCCGGCCGTCAAAAGCTTGTGGACTTCCTCGCCAATGATCTTGCGCTTCTCCTCATCGAATCGGCGCAACCGCTGCTTCACTGGCTTGGAACCGGCTCGAATCTCCAAGGAGTGCTCGGCGACTTCCCTCGGTATGCCTGGCATGTCCGAGGGACTCCATGCAAACATATCAGCATTTGCACGGAGAAAGTCGACGAGCACGGCTTCCTATTTGGGGTCGAGGTCGGCGCTGATCGTCAGCACTTTGCCGTCGGAGTTGTTGGGGTCGAGCGGGATCTTCTTGGTTCCTTCCGCCGCCTCGAAGCTGCCCGCATGACGCTTAGGCTCTGGAGCCTCAGCGGCCAAGGCCTCGAGCTTCGCAACGAGCTCGGTGGAGCTCTCGACCGCCTCCCCGTACTCGACGCACTCGACGTCGCACTCGTACGCGTGCTCGAAGGAGGAACTGACAGTGATGACGCCTTTGGGACCGGGCATCTTCAGCTTCAAGTAGGTGTAGTTAGGTATAGCCATGAACTTGGCGTAGCCCGGGCGCCCGATGATGGCGTGGTACGTGCCTCGGAACCCAACCACCTCAAAGGTGAGGGTCTCCTTCCTGAAGTTGGCCGCTGTGCCGAAGCAGACCGGTAGGTCAATTCGACCTACTGGCAGTGCCTTTTTCCCTGGCACGACGCCATGGAAACCGCCGGCGCTTGGCTGGAGGCGTCCTCTATCGATGCCGAGGAGGTCGAGGGTCTCGAGGTAGATGATGTTGAGGCTGTTGCCACCATCCATCAGCACTTTCGAGAGTCGGGTGTTGACGATGATGGGGTCGACGACGAGCGGGTAGACGCCTGGGGCGACTACCTTGTCGGGGTGGTCCTCTCGGTCGAAAGTGATAGGAGTGCTTGACCAGCTAAGGTACTGGGGCACCGCCATTCTTGCCACAAAGACTTCGCGACGCTCCCTTTTGCGCTGCCTCATGGTCAATTGAGTCGAGGGCCCGCCAATGATCATGTAGCAGTCGTGGACGGTGGGGAAGCCGTCGTCATCTTTGTTGTCCTCCTTGCTGGCACCCTTCTCTTTCTTGGAGTCATCACGCGTATCTTTTTTGAACCCCAGACCGTCGAAATGCTTTCTCAGCATACGACAGTCCTTGAGCTTGTGGTTGGCGCCTCCCTTATGGTAAGGGCACGGCTCCTCCAACATCTTGTCAAAGATGCCTCCATCCGGAGGGCCTCGAGGCTTCTTTCGATCCATGGCGGCGACAAGGTTGTCATCGGAATCTTCCCGGTGGAACTGCCGCACTTTCTGCTTCTTTTTATTTTTCTTGAGGCCTCGACTGGGGGTCCCATCTTCGTCGACGGGCTGCTTGCCTTTTCTTCCTTCTGAGCTGAAGAAGGCGCCGACTGCCTCCTCCCCTGCCGCGTAGTTTGCTACTACGTCCATCAGCTCGTCGACGGTCTGAGGTCGATTGCGACCTAATTCCCGCACCAAGTCTCGACTGGTGGTGCCCGAGACAAACGCCAAGATGACGTCGTGGTCAGGGATGTGCGGCAGCTCAGTGCGCTGCTTCGAGAAGCGTCGAGCATACTCCCGAAGAGTTTCTCCTGACTTCTGCTTGCACTTGCTGAGGTCCCACGAGTTCCCTGGCCGTATGTAGGTCCCTTTGAAGTTACCCTCGAAGACTCTGACCAGATCAACCCAGTTGTGGATCTGATTGGCAGGGAGTTCCTCGAGCCATCGACGGGCGGTGTCGGAGAGGAAAAGGGGTAGCTGTCTGATGATGGCTCGATCATCACCTCGAGCGCCACCTAGCTGATAGGCCAGCCTGAAGTCGGCCAGCCACAACTCTGGTTTGGTCTCTCCATTGTACTTCGCGATGCTGGTCGGGGGTCGAAATCGATTGGGCAGGGGCGTGCTGCGGATCGCCCTGCTGAACACCCGTGGGCCTGGTGGCTCGGGGGCCACCCGGTCCTCGTCGCTGTCGTATCTCCCACCGCGATGCGCGCTGTAACCGCGCTCTTCCGGGTCTCCGTGCCGGCGGCGTCGATTTTCTTCGATGTCGTGCCGTGCGTCGTGTCGACGCTGATTGTCGACGGGGAGGATGAGAGCGGTCTTTCTGCCTCGAGGGGGAGGTTGTTGATGGACTGACACCTCCTTTTCGTTTAGAGGCTGTTCGTCACGCTTCTCTGTGGCAGCCCCTCGTTGTCGAGATGCCGAACTTTCGGCTTGTTGAACCGCCGCCACTTGGAGCAATGTCTGTACCTCATCTCGAATGCGTCGGGCCTGGGAATTCGACGGCTCTGGCATGTTACGTAGCAGCATCGTCGCTGCCACTACATTCTGGCCTGCTCGAGGGAAACGGCTGATAGGTTGCTCTGGCTCTGCGTCGCCGACGATCTGTCGATGTACCTCTCGAGCGCGTCTGCGGACACTTCCGCCCGGCGGGTAGGGCAGGTCTTGCTCGAGGATTTGCTCGAGCAGGACGAGGCGCTCGCGGTCTTCGTCGAGCTTCATCTTGAGCTCCCGCAGCTGCGCGAGCTGCGCGGTTCTGTCTTCCTGTGGAGGGGGGTCGACCTGTCCGTCGTTCCCAGGCGTCCTAGGGTCTTCTCGCGCCGCGGGGGCTTGACCACCCGCAGCAGCATCCCGTGTCTCGTCGGTAGTTTCTACCGCCCCGTCGATGTGATAGCATTCCCTCGTAGGGTCATAGCTATCTGTCTCGGAGTCGGAGTCCGGTTTGGCGGCGTAGAAACACCCACGTCCTTCCTCCAGCAATCGCTGCCTGAGGGAGGTGATCGAGTATCGTCCGGGGCCTAGACGACGGAGGCCTCGTACTCGGAACAGGTCCGGCAGCTCGGACGCCGGCCGCCGCACTTCAGAGCTACGTGGGAGGACCATTGGTCTTTCTATGTACGTCTGGGCGTTTGGGCATATCGCCCTGGCGAGCGACGCCGCGGCGTTGTCCAATCCGAACGGCAATGCCGCTCTTGGAGTGAACAACCCGTGTGGAAGTAGCCTAGCAGCGGTGGGGAAGAGCGCGCGAGACGCGTCCCCTCCCGTCGTCGCGCGGTGCTAAGTCATCGCGCTTGTTGCTCCGTCACACGGTGCTGCCGACTTGTGGCCTACGTCCTGCCTCGCACGAGTTGTTGGTCGTGCTGAGGCAGAGGGGCCGCGGTGGTGCTGTCCGCGCCTCTTCTTAGGCGGGGAGGCGTGGTGGTGAGGGCGTCTTGGGGCCTTCAACCGTGCTGGCGTAACGCGGGCTCCTCCTGGTCCTTTGACTGAGAGCAAGATCATGTCGTAGCCGGAGCCCGTAGACATGAACTCGAGACTCCCAAACCAAATCACCGTGGAGCGCGGAAACGGCGAGGCAAGAGTAGCCATCCGGAAAGGAGTGGGAAATCGATGAAAAAACACGCAGGACCCCTACCTGGCGCGCCAACTGTCGGTGTTTTTCCCCCCGGGGGGTCACACCAACAAGTAAATTTGTATGCGTGCTCCCTTTCCCGGATGGTGATGCAAGAAGACACAGAGATTTATCCTGGTTCGGGCAAGAGAAGGCCCTACGTCCAGCGGGGGGGGGAGAATTTGTATTATCTTGCACCTAGGCGCTTGTACAGGGGTGAATACAAGCGTGGTATGAAGTGTGGAGCTCTACTATGTGTAAGCGTGGTATCTCCTCCCGTTCTATTCCTGAGTCCCTCCTTTTATAGTCCCAAGGAGAGACCCAGGGTACATGTATAGGCGTCAGAATAGGAGTCGATAGCAGTATGGAGCGCTGACCTACTCGAGGCTTCCGTACCGGCATGGCCTCGAGTCGTCCCGTCCTAATAGCCTGGTGATGATTACGCGTGCCCTTGCATTCCGTTCTGCACGCCGTCCTGGATTGGTTTGCCTGATGTACGCTCGTACGACCCGATGGCAAATCCGGCGGAGCAGTTGGGATGTGGTCAGTCGACGCCCGACTTGTCTCCTGGATGGGTCTCTATCTGGTCGAGGGTCGGACGCCGTACGACGTCCTGATGTTGAAGCGCTGACTTTGGCCATCTCGAGGGGGTCTTGATTAGACACTCCATCTCTGTTTCCCACTTCCTGACACGCCTTGGGCCGTTTGGTGGGGAAGGCTGCAAAAAGATCGATGGGACAGGTGACTGTTCCCTATCACGCCCCCCCGTGACCCATGTGTTAGGTGGGGAGGCACCAGGCGCATTTAATGCCCCGTCCCGCGTGCGCGCGTTAGGCGGCGGCGGCACCCTTGCGCTCGACGCCTCCTCATTCGCGGGAGCCTGTTCCGTATTCGACGTTGACCAGAGCTCGATGCCTGATTGATTCGCTCGATGCTATTTCCGTCTTCGAGACTACGGACGTCGATGGTCGTGCGTATGTGCGGACGGAGCGTCGAATCGAGGCGCTAGTTTTATGTACGGATGGTTTCGTTATACGCGTTGGTGAGGGTACCCCTTGTTGATACCCTCGACACGAATTGAGGGTTCGTCTGTTTTCATCATGTTTGTCTGGATCGGCTTTTACCTCGTTTATTTCATTACCTCCCAACTCAGTGATTACTTGGGCTGATCTAGAGAAGCAGTTCCACAAGTACTTCTTCTCTGGAGTTCATGAGAAGAAAATTACCGATTTAGTCAGGTTGAAACAGCGCAATGTTGAATCGGTTGAAAGCTTTGTGCAGAGGTTATGGGCAGTCAAGAATAAGTGTTATAGCCTGGTTCTGGATGATCGGCAGCTTGCCGATTTGGCTTTTCAGGGACTATTGCCACATATCAGAGACAAGTACGCTTCTCAAGAGTTCGAAAGTCTGAGTCACTTGGTGCAAAGGATTTCTGACCAAGATATTGAGCCTTTTGAGCCCAAGAGAGCATGGAACATAAAGGTATCATTTGTCGATGAGGCAGCAAGCTCAGATTCTGATGAGGAGCCAGTCATCGGTTTAGCAGAGTGGGTAAAAAATAAGAAGCCAATGTCTTGCCCTTTTGGGCATAAGGAGCCAGAAAAGTTTGCATTTGCCATTACCAAGGCCGATAGGATATTTGACTTTCTACTTCAGGAAGGGCAAATCAAATTGTCGCCTAATCATGTAATTCCATCGGCTGAGGAAATGAAGAAGATGAAATATTGCAAGTGGCATAATGCGACTTCTCACAGCACCAATGAGTGCAAGGTTTTCAAGCAACAACGGCAATCGGCTATCGAATCCGGGAGAATCAAGTTTGATAGTTCTAAAGCGCAGAAGCCGATGAAGATTGATCAACACCCTTTTCCGACAAACATGTTGGATGCTAAGGGGAAAACCAAGGTTTTGACGTCAGAAGCAGCTGAAAGAAGTGCATCGGTCGATCCTCAACATCAGATTACTGCTGCCGATGCTAAAGGGAAAGGTTTGATCCAGGAGGGAACTAACTCAGGAAGGCCTCCCTAATCTGGTATTGTGATAACTCATAGAAGGCCTCGGCAAACATGGCAGCAACGTGAGGATCAGTATCGGCGCCAACAGGAAGACTATCGTCGGAAAGAAGAAAGACGCCGATAGGAGTGGAATCGGCATAGGGATCGTTGGAATTGTCCATTCTTTATCCATTGTTGGGAGCAAAATATTAAGCTTCCTACTGTCAGAGACTGCCCTGAATGCAATGGTTATGATCGGTATGACAGATCGAATCAGCACTATCAGAACAATGACCGCCGATTTGATGGGCCGATTAGGGGGAGAGCTTCAGTTCATGATCGGTTGGGGGGCAGGCTCAGCGTGCATGATAGGCTTGGTGACCGTGTTGAATACTTTCCTAGGAACCAAGAAGAACTTGAGGAGATGGCTAATGCACAAGTTCCCGATGAGTTCATATTTTGCAGGGATGCCAATACTTATCGAGCGGAGCTAAGGGAAAATCGTCACCCATCGGTAAGCCAGCCACAACTTCCTCCATGGTGTCCAGAGGGGTTGACTAGGACACAGAAAAGGTGGCTGCAATGTGAAAGATGAGAAGAGCTAAACAAAGGCGAGAATTCTAGCCAGTCTGGAGATCAGCAGCAACCGGATCCTAAGGGAAAAGGGCCATCGACAGATGTCAACATGGTATTTATGTTGCCGATGGAGTTCCTTGCGCCATCCAGTGATGATGAGGAGCTGGATTTTTCCGACCTGATAGCTCAGCTGGCTCTGGATCCAATGACGGCTATCTTTGAAAAGCCTGTCGATAATGAAAGGAAGCATCTTAAAGCCCTATTTGTCAAAGGAAGAATTGATGGGCAGCCGATGACCAAGATACTTGTTGATGGTGGAGTTGCTATCAATATAATGACATATGCAGTATATCGGAAACTTGGGAAAGGAGATCAAGATTTGACCAAGACCGATATAATGCTAAAGGACTTTGAAGGAAATGTGTCTCCAGTTAAGGGGGCAATATGCGTCGAGTTGACCATCGGCAGCAAAACCTTGCCGACGACTTTCTTCGTGAATAGTGGAAAAGGTGCTTATAATTTGCTGCTAGGGAGAGATTATTCATGCCAATTGCTGCATCCCGTCTACAATGCACCAATGCTTGGTTCAGTGGGTAGGTGACAATATTGAGATTGTCCCGGGAGATTCTTCTTATGTCATTGCATCGGCAGAGGTGGACACTTATGAAAGGACCAGGTGTATCTCGGGAGAAATTTGGGAGAAGGATTTCCTCAAAGTTGCTGATTATGAAATTCCACCGATCCAAGCAGTCGGTTCTGATGAGGAGTTCTAATGGATAGGTTCGCCGATGATGGAAAATTAGGCCAGGGGTTTAGATCGGCCGATGATTTAGTAGAGGTAGACATAGGTAGTGGTGATAAACCTATACCTATTTTTATTAGTGCTAAGTTAAATTCTGAGTGTAAGCAGCAGTTAACCGATTTGTTAAAGGAATATAAAGATTGCTTTGCTTGGGATTATACTGAGATGCCTGGTTTAGACCGATCGATTGTTGAACATCGGTTACCCATCAAGTCTGGATTTCGGCCACATCAACAGCCAACTCGCCGATGTAATCCTAATATTCTTCCTAATATTAAGGCCGAAATAACCAAACTTATCGAGGCTAAATTTAATCGTCAGTGTCGGTATGCCGAGTGGATTTCTAATGTTGTTCCAGTTTACAAGAAAAATGGGAAGCTTCGAGTTTGCATTGATTTCAGGAATCTTAATAAAGCTACGCCGATGGATGGTTACCCAATGCCAGTTGCTGATTTACTAGTAGATGCTGCGGCAGGGCATCGGATCATAAGCTTTATGGATGGCAATGCAGGATATAATCAAATATTCATGGCCGAAGAAGATATTCCAAAAACTGCATTTAGATGTCCTGGTCATGTTGGGTTGTTTGAATGGATAGTCATGACCTTTGGTTTGAAAAATGCTGGTGCTACTTACTAGAGGGCTATGAATTTTATCTTTCATGAGTTCATCGGCAAACTGGTGGAAATTTATATTGATGATGTGGTGGTTAAGTCTGGAGATTTCACAAAGCATCTTGCCGATTTGCGAAAGGTGTTGGAATGCACAAGGAAACATGGTTTAAAGATGAATCCCAATAAGTGTGCATTTGGTGTATCGGCAGGGCAGTTTCTTGGTTTCATGGTGCATCAGAGAGAAATTGAAATTAGTAGACGATCTATTGATGCTATCAACAAAATTGTTGCCCCTACTAACAAAACTGAGCTTCAATCCTTGATCGGCAAGGTAAATTTTATCAGGCGGTTTATATCTAATTTGTCTGGTAAAATTCGTGCTTTTAGTCCTTTGCTTAAATTGAAAGCCGATCAAGAGTTCATATGGGGGAAAGAGCAACAGTTGGCTTTAGATGAAATCAAGAATTACTTGGTAAATCCTCCAGTTTTGATTCCACCTCAGCAAGGAAAGTCCTTCAGATTATATTTATCTACCGATGGGATGGTCATCGGTTCAGCTTTAATTCAAGAATTTGAAGGGAAGGAGCGAGTGATTTACTATTTAAGCCAAAGATTGATTGATGCTGAGACCAGGTATTCGGCTATTGAAAATTTATGTTTATGCCTATATTTCTCCTACATTAAGTTGAGGCACTATTTACTATCGGCCGAATGCACTGTTATATGCAAAGATGATGTGGTCTGATATATGCTATCCATGCCGATCATGAGTGGCAGGATCGGTAAGTGGATTTTGGCACTGTCAGAATTCGATCTGCGTTACAAATCGGCTAAAGCGGTTAAAGGATAGATTATGGCCGATTTTGTGACTCAACATCGCGGTGCAGTGGAGACTTTGGAAATTGTGCCTTGGACGCTCTTCTTTGATGGATCCACGTGTGACCGGGGGGCAGGAATCGGTATAGTGTTGATTTCCCCTTAGGGAAAGAGATATGAGTTCTCTCTGCCGATTGTTGCCACGTCAACGAATAATCAAGCCGAGTATCAAGCATTGATTAAAGGGTTAGAGTTGTTAAAAGAAGTTCATGCTGATGCTGTTGAAATCTTCGGAGATTCTATGCTGGTTATAAATCAATTTGCTGGAAGTTATGAATGGCGAAGTGAAATTCTGATAACTTATTACGAAAGGATTATGCAACTATTGAGGGAATTCAAGGATTTCCGATTGGAGCATGTTCCTCGGTTACAACCCAACATGACTCAGCATGCCTCGGGATATCAGCCCATTTTGAATACAATATCGGCAATACGTGCCGATAATTGGAGAAAAGAAATTATTGATTACTTAAAAGATCCATCTAAGAGGGTTGAGAGGCGTGTTAGGTTTCAAGCTACCAAGTATGTGCTCCTCGAGAATGAATTGTATTATCGGACAATCGATGGGGTTCTTCTCAAATGCTTAAATGGTGATGAAGCTAAAAGTTTGATGGGAGAAATCTGTTGGCACTTCTTAACGCAACCACCGGATATCGGTGATGGCGCCAGAAATGCCTGGTGTGGTAACTCTATTAACTATTGGATAATTCCGCAAGCGCACAGAAGGTACCGCTGTAGCACTTCACCCGGGAGTATTCCAAGGTATCGTAATTTATATTTTCCCAAGGGAAAGCAATAGCTAGAAATGCTTGTAAGAAAAGAGATCCTATCTCAACTTAGTTACAACTAGTGCAGAGAGGTGGTAACGAAAGGTGAAGGAAGGGATGATGATGATCCAGAGATAATCAAAAAGGATAACTACAAGATAACTAGAGTAGAGTAGCTAGGTGGGAGGACAACGAGTGAGTACAGGTTCCTAGGATATCTAATTCTACTCTCGTGAACTAATCTTAATCAAATAGCAGAGACACACTAGATTGATACCTTACTAATGGCTGCCAGGGATAGCCGAGCTGGTAAGACGCTTAAAAGGTTTTTTCACCTAACCCCTTACCGAAAGCGACTATTGGGCTTATGGACGCCTTATCTTTTAAGAACTAGCTCGTACGCGAGGAGAACCTAATGCCGCCCACGATCTGTCACCTACTAGGGAGTGCGCCCCTACTTTCCGTCCGAGCCAGCGACACCCAAAGGCAAGACCTAGCCTAAGCACCGCGCTTACGCTAACTCTCACTACTCTAGCTGCGATCAAACAACTATAGCACCTTGCTAAAGGCGATGGGAAACAGCCACGAGCTTGTTACAGGATCACAATCTAATATGTAACTACTAAAGGACAAGATAGAACACTACAATACTATTGCAAGAATAATATTGCACAAAGTAATACTTAGAAAAGTAGAAAGAGAATATATTAAGAAAACAAGTCTTACAGGAGAAAAGATACAAGAGCTATACCAGACTCTCCAGAAGACGACTCCGGAGACCCCGAGCTTCGCTCGACTCAACTCTAACTCCCACACTAGACTACTACTACTACTACTCACTTGTATCTAGCTTGGATACTTGAACCTTGAATTCATCATGCCCTGGAAGGGTGAAATCAGCCTCTATTTATAGGGAGAGGTGGAGTAGGGGCTACTCCACCGCCACGTCATCGATCCGTGTGATCATGCCTCTCCACCCTTGGATCAAACCGACTTCACAACCGCCATTTGATCAACGGCAGGGGCAAACCAACACGTGAGACATGTGGGGAAGGTCGGTGGGAGGCCACCGACCCTGAAACCGCCTTACATGTGGGGTCGGGCGACCCCACTCCTGACCACCTGGGCCCACCAGCAGTGTCCACAATGGTCCCTTATGTCGGTGGAGTAGGTGGCACACCTGGGTCCCACCAAAGGGGGGTCGGGCGACCCCCTCCCTGTGGGCCCAGGGTGTCACCTGTTGTCCCCTCGATCTCCTCTTGATGATTCTGATGTTGGCTTTGTCAAATAATGTCTTGAATTTGTTGTTCCTGCATAAACAAGCTAAGAGTACAAGTGGAACTAGTTATGGATAAAATATGTTCATGTCATGTCATTTCCCTTTGCAACCGAGGCATGTTGACGGTGTTTTGTATGTGGATTTCTATGGTATATCCACCGTCAACAAGATCCCCCAAGCTTAACCTTTGCTCGTCCCGAGCAAACAATCAAACTTAGCCTCGGTGGATCAGGTATTGTTACTATGTTCACATTTCAAGAGTACCATGTGTACAACAAAGTTCTTCTCTTTGCATGAAAAATTTAGCTATGTAAACTTACCCATATTACCTTAGTCCCTTATGGGGCTTATGGCTTTTCCTTTGTCTTAGGTGGTTGAAAGACAGAACAGTTTGACTTGAGCACTAACTTTCTCATTCTTAGCAAGTTTCATATCAGAGGTTTTGTGATATTTTCAAAAGAAAACTTAAATGTTCCTCATATGGTTCTCTCATGTCACTCAAATGGTGTATAATTCCTCACCAAGGCATATGATAGAGTTGCCTTCTCTATTTCATCCTATTTCTAAAAGGCTTATGTGGAGCTTAAGGTAGGGATGAAAGGAGATAGCATACTTACTTTGCATGTGTTGCGAAGTCAAAGCTCGGATCCTTGAAGAGAAGTGTCATACTCCCAGATCAAGATGTGCAAGTGTGATATATGGTGGACTAGGTTGCTCCTTTATTTGCTACACTCTCTCTACTTGTATATTGAGACATGGCTAGCATTTTCTTTTTCTTCGAGCTTTATGTGCTCATTTTTTTTTGTGGACTTGCACATGTCCATCTTTTTATTTCATTTTGCCTAGGCTTTTGATGTCTCATTTACCAAATAATGCTTAGAGAGAGATATTCTAACATTTAGAGTATGGAGCAACCTATTTAGTGGATGCGAAATACATGTGGTTGCGTACTTCCAGTGTAGAAGCAGCATATATATATGTGGTGTGTACGTGATCTTGATCTTAGGAGCATGAAAAGTCTCTTAATAGGGGTCAACAAGACTTGGCGACACTCAACACAAAGCAAATAGCTTATGTGGAAAGGTTGCAATCATGTAAAGTAGATATAGCTGTGGTAGGAATTCATCACCATTGAGGAACAATTAAGGTTTTGATCATTTTAAGAATAAATCTCTGATAATCATGCATGCTTAGAATAATATTATAGCAGCTCTTGTCTCACTATCTCATGTCCCACAACAACTTAGACTTAGTTCTAGCACTTGCAACCCACAAAGTTTTCAGGTTCATGGCAGTTTAAGTGAGCTAAGTGATCCATACTTGGAGAAATACTAAGTTGTATACTAGGTACTAGAGAAACATTAACAAGCAACTAGTCATCATTTCCATGAGGGATATAGACATACATGAAGCATATATGCTAAAGGGAAATGCTAATTTTTTTTTTAGAGCAAGAATGATAAAATGCATGGAAATAAATAGGATAGAATACTTACCTTGGTGGGGGAGAGGATCTCCCCCAAGCTTGTCCTTCCTCACTGGGGTGGATATGATGGATATGGTGGATATGGTGGAGGATATTGCTGTGGAGGATATTGTGCAGGAGGAGGTGGATATGCATGTGGTGGTTGAGGAATGTATGGTGGTACGGGCAGGTGATATGATGTGTAGGCTTGGCACCAGTTTCTATTGCTGCTCTCCTCAAAATTTTGGATTTGCTGTTGGGTTTCCACAGTGGCAGTGTGAATGGCTTCATGGTTAGTACGCAATGTAGCCATACCTGATCTGAGTAGCTCCATGTCATGACGGTGACTGCGGTTTCCAATCTCCTGCGAAGAAGAAAGAGACAACCGGGCACTACGTCTCCTCCCCGTCCCGGAGGTGTGCATGGCATTGGAAGTGCCCTCATTATCTGAATCATCTTGCTGTTCAGCTCGTGACTGTCCACGTGTGAATGGCCCTGCAAAACTTCTACGTCCTCCAACTCCAGGAACATTAGGCATTAACGGGTGGCCCCCGTATAATTTTAACTCTGGTTGTGGCAAAATGAGTCTTGCATTTGATTTACGCAATATAAATTCAATTGTGTCATTGGGGCCACGCGTAATTACTTTTGCTTGAATGAAATGATATTTTCCTAACACAGTTCTAGGAGTGGGTATGTACTGGATGGTGTCATCAAGGATCAAAATGTAATAACACAATTTTGTAATTATAGAGGTGAACTCAATTGGGTCATTCTTCCGTGCTATAGTGATCCAATGATGTACCATGGCTTTTACCGGTGCAATACGAATTCTATTCACCATGGCATATAGAATTCTATTATCAATTTCCCGCACAATCCGAATGTCATCTCTAGGGAATAGAGTGATGCCTATCCATTTGTGCATGAACCGTAGTGTGGGATGGCAAATATGGCTAGTACGTGGGTAAGTCTTTCCAATTAGATTCTCCCCAGTTATTTCATGCCAAAATTCTTGTCTATTAAAACCCCTTGTGGCAACTTCTACGTTGGTTTTAAAATTCATAAAGCCTAAACATGCAGCTAGATGGTCCCATGTGAAATCATAATCTTGGTTTCTTAGGCGAAAGTAAATGGTTGTTTCGGTTACCCTTACGGTGCTCAAAAATTCTAGCGTGAGAATCTTGCTACCTAGGTGTTCCGAAAAGTCCCAAAATTCACCCCATCCTATTGCAGCAAAGACATCAAAGAATTCCTCATACATACCTGTGTCTTTGAGGAATTTAGGGTCAATTACCTTGGTATGCTTGAATTCACGGTGGCGTAGATGGTTAAGCTTCTCCATTTCTTCTACGGTGAGCAAAAGTCCGGTCTCTATATCTTGCATCCGTAGAGGTGCTGCTTCTTCATTAAGTGGTGTTTGCTGTGGCATGGCCTCATGCTCTTGCTCCTCATGAGTCTCAGAGGGAAGTCCCTGATGAGAGGAGTACTCTTCTACCGAACTCATGGTGCCATGGGAGTGCCTTGATGAGCTTCCGCTAAACGCTCCACGCACTTTCTTCCCTATGTTCTTGAGTGGATTCTTCATGCTAGATCAAGAAAATAACGAACACCACTTCCACCAGAGAGGTTAGTTTAGATTTTAACTCTTCTTACCGGCTGATTACCTCTCTTGATTTCTCGACGGGTGAACACTTGAGCAATAGGGAAAGTGAAAGGAAGAGTGTTGATGATTTTCTTGAGTTGCTAGTAGAGGAAAATGGTTGTGAGTGAATGAGTGAGTGGATGGAAGAGAGGACAAGTGCAGAGGGCACTTTGTCAGGGTCGGCCGACCCCTCTTTTTCCACGAAACCACAAATGGCCAACACCTTGTGTCAAGGAAAGATGGATGGGAAAGAAAGAAATAAGGAATGCTGCAGGGAGGGGGTCGGGCGACCCCATCACCACCTCCTCTTTGCGCTAGCTGTTCACCAGATTGATGATGAATGTGTGCCATGGCTGGTTCCCCATCTCCACTCACTCTCTCCTTTCTTTTGGATGTTTTCTCAAAGAATCTCTTCTTGGAATGTGGTGAAAGAGAAAGGAGGGAACAAGACAAGACTAGATGGGTGGATGTTTGCTCATGAGATGCTTCACGGGATGAGCTTCTCAAAATGTTGATTTACTTAAGGCTTTAAGCAAGTATCTTTCCCATACTTAGCAAGAGTGATTTGTCTAGGGGTTGCTTAAGTGACTTTAGAAAGAAGAAGATGGTTTTTGTTAAGTTAGCAGTGTCTCCTAATTTCACTTACGTTTTAGTGGAAGCAGGGGATGAGAACTAGAAACTCTAGCTCCTAGGGTGAGTGTCGATATTTATGAGTCTTTATTTCTATACTCACTCTCCCTACATTACTTGTGCTGCCATACACCAGAGGAGGAGAGGAAGTGGGGCCAACCATGGGGTCGGCCGACCCCTCCTCTCACTCTTGAGTAATGCTGGGCACACTACACGAGTAACAGAACAAGCACATGCAAGAAAAATAGATGAAAGAGTTAGAGAATTCTCATGCACGGTTCAATTCGTTGATCAAGTGGGATTACATGAGTTGACATGGTAATGTTTTGGTGTTTTCTTGAATGGAGCATAGCATGTCATGACAGGAAGTGGCAAAGGACACGAGATGATAGGTGGGGGCCACCAAAGTGGGGTCGGGCGACCCCCCTTTGGGCCCCACCTGGTGTCCACCTTGCTCAGTGAGTTTTTATTTTTACTTTACTTGTCTTAACTCAAGTTGATAGAAGGGTTGGAAAAGATGAAGGAAGTTTAATAAGTAACTTAAAGTTAAAGGTCAGTGGGCTTACCTTGATGGAAGAGCTGTTACCTCAGGTCCTTAGAACAGGACCTCCTCCTTGAGTTGATACAGAAATTTTCTTCGGAGGTGTCATCAGTTGTATTACCTTCTTCTTCCATATTTTCTTGCTCTTTGCTCTTGGCGTTGGATTGGTCTTTTTCTTTGGCCTAGTTATGAATGTGACGGTTGCCACATCCACTGCCAAGATTAGTGAGCATTGCACTACCTTTGGTTTGAAGTTGAACTTCTCCTGGGCCCCATTGATTGTAAATTGAATTTCTCCGGCTCCAACGTCAATATGTGCATTAGCAGTGCTGAGAAATGGTCTTCCCAGGATAAGTGGAGTCTTTTCATCCACCTCCATGTCGAGTACCACGAAATCCACAGGGACCAGGAACTCGCGTATCTTTACGGGGATATTCTCAGCTACCCCCGCAGGATGGCGAATTGACTGATCCGCTAACTGCAAATGTATTGATGTAGGGGACAAAATAGCATGGGTTAGTTTATCAAATATTACCTTTGGCATGACACTGACACTTGCTCCCAAGTCGCACAGTGCATGCTCGAAGTGATGTGTCCCAATGGAGCAGTCGATGGTAGGACATCCAGGGTCCTTCTTCTTTTCTGGTAGTTGGTTTAGTATCGCCGCGCTGCATTCTTCTGTTAGCTTAATCACCTCAGTTGTAGGCAGCGGGCGTTTGTTGTTGAGGATGTCTCTCAAATACTTGGCATAGGTTGGAACCTGCATTGCATCAAGTAGTGGAATATTGACATATAATTGCCGAATTACCTCAACAAACTTCCCGAATTGTTCATCGGTGGTTGGCTTCCTTGTTCTTGGAAATGGCAGCAGAATGTTGGTGTCGTAGAACTCGTGCGGAGCTGTCTTTCCATAGAACTTGGTGTTTTCCTGCTTAGATGGTGCTTCTTCCTTGTCTTCCTCAACTTCCTTATCTTTTCTTGCAGTCTTTTTTGTCATGTCAGGATATGGTGGATCACGAGTGGTCTTACCCCCTCTCGTGGTCACATTAAAGATATTGCAAGAATTTACAGAAGAAGGAACAGTAGCAGCAATTTGTGCTATTTGAGACTCTAAAATTTTATTAAAGTTTAATTGGTCCTTAACAGAAGAAACAAGGGAATCCATTTTAGCAGTTAATGATTCAAGAGTCTTGTCATTAGCTAACAATCTTTTGTTCATGCTTTCATTGATTTTAGCTTGCTTAATGACAAGTTCTTTAAGTGAAAGCCAGTTAGAGTTACTAGAGTTACCTTGGCCCTAGAAGCGCGAAGTTGGTCGTCCATTGTTGAAGGATTGCACAGCTTCATGGCTTGCATTTTGCACCCTGCTCCGTTGGTTCGCACGTGCAGTGGCGTATTGTTGGATGGCCTCTCGATCTTTCTTTACCTTGGCTCGTTCATCCAACTTCTTCAACAAGAACTCCATCTTGTGAGATATTTCATTTACCTCTTCAATGGTTTTCGTGCTTCTCTTCTTGAGTTGAGGGTGTTCTTCTCTCCATGTTTGATTTGTCACTATGTTCTCAATGAGAGTTTTAGCTTGAGTGACATTGAGGGAGGTAAACGCTCCTCTTGCGGCGGCATCAAGGTGGCTACGAGCTACTGGAGTCAGCCCATGATAGAAACCTTGAATCAGGAGCCACTCTTTAATTCCATGATGTGGACACTCTTGAATGTACTCCTGCAGACGTTCCCATGCTTCGGGAATAGTCTCGTCTGCCTTCTGTTGGAAGCTTGAAATCTTTGCCCTCAGAGCAGATGTCTTGCCCATTGGGAAGAATTTCTTGAGAAATGCATTGGCACATCTTCTCCAGGTGTTGACATCATCGGGTTGAGCGTAAAACCATTGCTTTGCCTTCCCAAGCAATGAGAATGGGAATAGGCAAAGGCGGATGGCGTCGGCCGTTACCCCTCTGATGGCAATAGTGCTACACACTTCCAAAAAGTGTTGGAGATGTGCATTTGCATCTTCATGTGGCTTCCCACTAAATGTACTTGCTTGCACCATAGTGATAAGTGATGGCTTAATCTCAAAGTCGACATCTTCGACCTCCACCCTCGGTCCAATGGTAACATGGGCAACTGATGGAGATAAGAAGTCGGAGATTGATGAGGAAGCCATTGACTGGTAGAGTGTCGGTGCTAAGCCTCCTTCCTTGAGTGAATTCAAGTATGAGCTGGATCTCCGATAAGTTACTAGACGGTGTCTAGGACTCTGTCGGGATGTCTCAGGATTTTCTAATGTGGCCTTGAATTGGAACTCACTCATACAATGCCCTGCTTCACAATATAGAGAAACAAAGGCAAGGGGTAAACCCCCCCTACAACTAATTGATACTAAGTTGATGATATTTTTTTTTTCGGATTCGTTCTTACTAAGATTTCTAGGCTATGCTTTCCCCGGCAACGGCGCCAGAAATGCTTGTTGGCACTTCTTAACGCAACCACCAGATATCGGTGATGGCGCCAGAAATGCCTGGTGTGGTAACTCTATTAACTATTGGATAATTCCGCAAGCGCACAGAAGGTACCGCTGTAGCACTTCACCCGGGAGTATTCCAAGGTATCGTAATTTATATTTTCCCAAGGGAAAGCAATAGCTAGAAATGCTTGTAAGAAAAGAGATCCTATCTCAACTTAGTTACAACTAGTGCAGAGAGGTGGTAACGAAAGGTGAAGGAAGGGATGATGATGATCCAGAGATAATCAAAAAGGATAACTACAAGATAACTAGAGTAGAGTAGCTAGGTGGGAGGACAACGAGTGAGTACAGGTTCCTAGGATATCTAATTCTACTCTCGTGAACTAATCTTAATCAAATAGCAGAGACACACTAGATTGATACCTTACTAATGGCTGCCAGGGATAGCCGAGCTGGTAAGACGCTTAAAAGGTTTTTTCACCTAACCCCTTACCGAAAGCGACTATTGGGCTTATGGACGCCTTATCTCTTAAGAACTAGCTCGTACGCGAGGAGAACCTAATGCCGCCCACGATCTGTCACCTACTAGGGAGTGCGCCCCTACTTTCCGTCCGAGCCAGCGACACCCAAAGGCAAGACCTAGCCTAAGCACCGCGCTTACGCTAACTCTCACTACTCTAGCTGCGATCAAACAACTATAGCACCTTGCTAAAGGCGATGGGAAACAGCCACGAGCTTGTTACAGGATCACAATCTAATATGTAACTACTAAAGGACAAGATAGAACACTACAATACTATTGCAAGAATAATATTGCACAAAGTAATACTTAGAAAAGTAGAAAGAGAATATATTAAGAAAACAAGTCTTACAGGAGAAAAGATACAAGAGCTATACCAGACTCTCCAGAAGACGACTCCGGAGACCCCGAGCTTCGCTCGACTCAACTCTAACTCCCACACTAGACTACTACTACTACTCACTTGTATCTAGCTTGGATACTTGAACCTTGAATTCATCATGCCCTGGAAGGGTGAAATCAGCCTCTATTTATAGGGAGAGGTGGAGTAGGGGCTACTCCACCGCCACGTCATCGATCCGTGTGATCATGCCTCTCCACCCTTGGATCAAACCGACTTCACAACCGCCATTTGATCAACGGCAGGGGCAAACCAACACGTGAGACATGTGGGGAAGGTCGGTGGGAGGCCACCGACCCTGAAACCGCCTTACATGTGGGGTCGGGCGACCCCACTCCTGACCACCTAGGCCCACCAGTAGTGTCCACAATGGTCCCTTATGTCGGTGGAGTAGGTGGCACGCCTGGGTCCCACCAAAGGGGGGTCGGGCGACCCCCTCCCTGTGGGCCCAGGGTGTCACCTGTTGTCCCCTCGATCTCCTCTTGATGATTCTGATGTTGGCTTTGTCAAATAATGTCTTGAATTTGTTGTTCCTGCATAAACAAGCTAAGAGTACAAGTGGAACTAGTTATGGATAAAATATGTTCATGTCATGTCATTTCCCTTTGCAACCGAGGCATGTTGACGGTGTTTTGTATGTGGATTTCTATGGTATATCCACCGTCAACAAAATCCATGAAGGAGTGTGTGGAGCACATCAGTCGGCCTTTAAGATGAAATGAATGATTAGGAGGAACGGGTATTATTGGCCAACCATGCTTGAAGATTGTTTTAAATATTTCAAGGGATGTCAAGGATGTCAGAAATTTGGTATTGTTCAAAGAGCGGCCGCATCGGCCATGAATCCCATTATTAAACCTTGGCCGTTCCGTGGATGGGCTATTGATCTAATCGGCCAGATTTACCCACCGTCAAGCAAGGGGCATAAGTTTATCTTGGTTGCCACTGATTATTTCACCAAGTGGGTTGAGGCTATTCCTTTAAAAAAGTCACATCGGCCAATATGATTGATTTTGTGAAAGAACATATTGTTTACCGATTTGGTATTCCTCAAACGATTACTACCGATCAGGGTACTATGTTTACATTGGGAGAGTTTGATGAATTTGCAATCGGTATGGGCATTAAAGTGTTGAATTCATCTCCTTATTATGCTCAAGCTAATGGACAGGCCAAGGCGTCTAACAAAGGAATTATTAAACTTATCAAACGAAAGATTGAGGAAATAGGAGGTGGCATACATTGTTGAATGAAGCTTTATGGTCGTATCGAATGGCTTGTCATGGGTCGACCAAAGTTTCGCCTTATCAGTTGGTGTATGGACATGATGCTGTGTTGCCGTGGGAGATTAAAACCGGATCTAGGCGATTATCTTTTCAAGATCAGCTGACTGCCGATGACTATGCTACTTTGGTGAAAGACGAGTTGGATGATTTAGCAGGGAATCGGCTGAAAGCTTTGATGAGTATAGAAGAAAATAAAAAGAGAGTTGCCAGATGGTATGAAAAGAAGGTGAAGGCTAAGGAGTTTGCCGATGGAGACTTGGTGTGGAAGTTAATCTTACCAATCGGGACTAAAAGTTCAAAATTTGGGAAGTGGTCTCCTAATTGGGAAGGTCCTTATCGGATAAATCGGTCTGCTCCTGGCAATGCATATATTTTAGAAACTCTCGAAGGAGTTGAATTTCCCAGAGCATTGAATGGAAAATATATAAAGAAATATTACCCAAGCATATGTCTCGATGCATAAAGAGTTTAAGTGCCGATAACATTTCTATTGGCTAGATCAAAGTGTATCTGGGGCTGGACTCAATGTTTTAAAAGGGTGCCGATAACAGTCCTATCGGCTAAACCAAAATGATCAGAAGTGTTTTGAAGGAAGAGCAAAATATGCCGCCAATGAGGAGTTCATACATTTAGCAGAGCCTGGATCATTGATATGGCGCGCAGACGAATCTGATCGGCCTCTTCTATCTCCTTCCTGTCTTCATCGGCAAAGCCCTCCACTGGCTTCAGTTTCTTCTTCATCTGCAGAGCCTTGCGGGCTTGGACGTTTCGCTCTTGTTCAAGTGTCTTGATCATCTCGGGCAATTGGCTTTCTTCCTGTTGAGCTTGGGACAGTGCTTCTTCTACTTGCTTAAGTTCCGCTAGCAAAGCTTCCCTCTTTGCCGATAAATCAGAGATCTTCTGCTTCAGCATGTCTCCGGAGGATTTTAGAGTGCCGATGCTCTTGTGCTTTTCATCGGCAAGATGCTTCACTTTCATCACCTCCTCTCAGAGCTGGACATAAGTGGCTCTATCAGCAAGGCGCTGAACGGCCTTTTGGTACTGCAGCTGACGACTCTCTAAGTGTGCAGCCTGGAAAAGAATCTCCTCGGCATCGGCAGGGATTTGACCTCTGAGGGCTTTAAACAGAGCCTTGGCTGGATCAGAGTCATTGACCAATTGCGTTGTATCTTGATGAAGCAGGGCTGACAGGTCCTCCAGCTTTGATCTGATCTCCGCCGATGTGATCCCAATCGCTTGGGAAGAACTTGCTTCTTCTCCTTCATCTTCAGAAATTTCGATAGCAAAGTAGAACAGGCTGTCAGGAGAATCTTGTTCCTGAGAGAAGATAGGAGATGGGTTATTTGATGACGATATATTAGTGAATACAGAATGATAATCAAATAACTTACTTGCTTCAGAGTGATTTCTCGTCTCTGGCTAGTTGAGGCCGATGGCACTATAGGTTGATCGGCTGAAGTTGCCGATGGAACAATGTCAGCTGAAAATTAACAGAGGTAATTATAAATGGAAAAGTAAGTTCATCAGCAATGATTTTATGAAGAGTATGTTACCTTGAGGGGGTATAGTACTTGTCTGGATCGAGGAGACTACCGATGCTATGATTGAGCTTGCTGGATCGGCGGTCTGCTCGTGTACATCAGCCGGTATTTCTTCTGGCTAGGGTTCTTCTGGCTGAAGTTCTTCTATTTGGGGTTCTTCTTGTAGCTGAGGAGGAGATGATGCTTGTTGTGTCTCAGCTTCTAGAGAAGAGGGAGATGATTCCACCGGGATCGGCGACCTTGGAGGAGGAGGCGTTGCTGTTCTCTGACGCTTCGCTTGTGTTCTGGTACTCTTGGAGCCTTTTCTCTTCGGTTGGCTGGACTGGGGGGCATCGGAAGTCGTACCTCTGGTCTTTGCCGATATGCCAGTATGCTGATACAACAATGAAGTTTTATGAGTGCAAGTGTAACAGGGTATTGATGATGTTCTGATTAAAATAATAAAAGTTACCGATGAAGTTCCCATACTAGCCGATGTGTCCTGAAGAATTGTGTAAGTATAAGAATGGAATCGGTATAAGTTGAAGGATTCAAAAAATTACCTTGAAGGCTTGTGCCAAAGCAGTGGCAGCTACCGACGGGGATGTTTTCGTTCGCTTGGTGGTGACTTTTTTGAGACGCACACCCCGGTGCATTAAGGCAGCCAAGGATGGAGCGTTGTTGCCAATCAAAGAAATTGGGCCCGACGGAAGGAGTTCGATCGGCCTTCCACTTCTGCTAACTGATGGTGGCGTGTCATCGACCTGAATAAAACAAAGAAAGTGAGTTACCGATAGAAAATGAAAGTGAAAGGATTGAAAAGATCGGTTAGAATACTTACAGTATTATCGGGGACCTTGTATTTGGGGTCGATCATGCCATGGTATGTGAGAGCCGATCTGCAGAACAGGTGCTCTTTCCACTCTTCCCACCATTGTTTGTATGACTGAGTAATGAAGAGAGCTGGGATCCAAGCTGATAGATCTACATCCGTGTTGACGGTCCTTAAGTACTAAAATTAACAATCAAATAAACATGGAAAACGATCAATATGCACCAAACATCTAGAATTAGGGTTTTATCTGACAGAATTCCATGAGCTTTGGTGTTTATCTATTTCTGCAGGGGGTTATCAGAGAATATGGAGAGAAGCCCCACATGTCATGTTTACAACGAGATAATTACGTGCCGCGCAATTTTCCTCAATCTAGAAGAGTCCAGAAGCCACGGGAAGGAAGCGGAGGCCGAACGGGGCCAGAGGCAGGGCGCCCGCCCTCCTGCCCTGGGTGCCCGCCCTGGGTTGGACCCCAATCAGAACTCTGTTCGGGGCTAAACTCCACTGACCTAAAGGATCAATCTAAACCACACAATCAATGTCGGTTTGATCTAACGGCCCACATTCACTTGAAGGGACTATAAAACCAAGGCCTCTCCACCCCTAGAGGAGAGAGGAGAAGAAATCATTATTTAGAGGTAGCCATCAAAGTTAGGGTTTGGAGCTTCTCTCCCACAGAGAATTAGAATTAGCTACTCCCTAATCCTTCAAGTTTAGAGGTTTGATTAGATAGCAATTAGAGAAGTAGAGCACTACGCTCTGGATTCGGATCTTCGGTAATAAAGATTGGTATTATTCATATCTTTCTCTAATTCTTTGTTCTAATTGCATTATGTCTCTAATTATTATGTTCTTAGTTTGCTCTAGCTCTATGTTTGATATAGTTCTAATTGATAATGAGTTTATGTATAAGTTTGCAAAGCGCTTAGCTCTTGACGCGAGGGAGTTAGGTGATAGATCACATGTGATCGTGGTGCTTAGATGTTATTTATCTGCAAATGTATCCTATTGGCCGGGTCGTGTGGTAGTTCGCGATAGTGACAGCTTCGTTGATTCTTATATAGTCCACCCTCCGTTGATAGGACAGGCAGAACCGGTATTGTGGAGTAAGTCTTGCGATGCTCTGATTTACTTTAGCAATGTTCCTTATACATGAATGAAGAGTCTTTTATGCTATATATGATCTTTTAGATAACTAGAGTAGATTATGGCTTAGTAGTTAGTAGATAACTTAGAATCCATTCTCTAGCTAATCCGACATCACCTACATATATGAGGAGTAGTCTATTTTCTAATCGCTATGTTATTTATCCCTTTAACTTATAATTCATTATCATTATCTTTATGGTTTACCCCCTGCTAAAGTAAGTGACTGTGTGACCAGTTTCTCATTAGTAATCATGTTCTTGCAAGTTTATCTCTAGTCTATGCCTTGATAGATTTTGCCCTTAATTTAATCTCCTTAGTTCTCTTGAGCAAAATTATAAATAATGATATCTGGAATACTTATCCTGGTGAAATGCTACAATGAGGTGTTTTATCTGTGCGCTTGCGGATAGAATAGATTATTTTCTAGAGAGCCTTTACATTTATAAATACCTTTGTACACTCTGGCATCATGCTGGGGATGACAACCTAGTATCTAAGTGGTGTTAGCTAGTGTCAACAAGCATTTCTGGCGCCGTTGCCGGGGAACAAAAGGGTAACACATAGGAACGGTAAGAAAAGCTAGTAAATCAGTCAAGGTTATTCATATAAAATATTAGACTAGACTATAGAGAAATAATTGCATAAAAACAGCTACTAAATGAGAAATCATAACAAGGCACCTCTGCTTTGGCAGGTTCACCCTGTTGTTTTTCTATGTTTATATTTTATACAGGGTATATCAGGATTTACTTTGGGTACATTCAACTCTTCATCATCAGAACCAAAGCAATCAAGAGAAGAAGAAGCTAGCTACCAATTGCTGAAGCTATGGCACAAAAGACCTTGCAAGAATTCTATGCTCCAAGTCTTGAGAACATTCCAACTGGTCCAAGATTGGTAGTAGAAGAAGGAATACCCGAGTTTGAGCTCAAGTCAAGCCCCATCAATTTGGTGCAAGCTACACAATTCAGTGGAAAGGCACATGAAGATGCTAGTGCACACTTGCAGAATTTCTTAGAGATTGGAAGCACAATCCACATCAACGGAGTTGACAAAGACGTCATACTGCTTCGCCTTTTTCCATTCTCACTAGAAGGAAAAGCGAGGAAGTGGTTTTACACTCATCAAGATAATATCAACAACTGGACGAACTTGTTAGATGCCTTTCTATCAAAGTTTTTCCGTATAGGCAAAACAACTGCCTTAAGAGGAAATATTGTCAGTTTCCAACAGCAGAAGACAGAAACCATTTTAGAAGCATGGGAGCGTTTTTAAGGATACATATCAGATTGTCCTCACCATGGAATGGCCACATGGTTCTTATGCAGACCTTCTACCATGGATTAACCCAGAAGGCTCGTGAGTGCCTAGATGCATCTGCGAAAGGATCATTCTTGGAGCTTACAATTGGAAAAGCAGAGATACTTTTGGATAAGATAGCAGAAAACCAAAGCTGGTTCCAAGATAAAGCTCAACAATGTCATCAAACTGAAGAAATACTAGAAGAAGTAAATGCATTATCAACCAAGATGGAAAATTTGCTCCATTGGATTGACCAGAGGACCAAGTTCAAAGAAGATCAAAGGGCCATTGAGACAGCATACAAATATCAGCCAACTTCGAGTTAACCCAATAGCAAAGGTACGAATTCAGGTAATACTTTCAAGCAACTTTCATTAAAGGAGATAATTGCTCAACAAACCAAAATTAATGATGAAGTTAAACAAAGGCTAGATACAAATGAATCATCTCTAAAAGATATACACAATAAAATGGATTTTCTACTAACTGCCTTTGATGAGCAAAACACTCTTAACAAAAGGGTAGAGCTTAAATTAATAAAGATAGCTACTGCACTGCCTGTTGCTACTAACATTGAGCAGGTAAAGAATATAACTACTAGAGGAGGCAAAGCCACCAGAGATCCACCATACCCAAAAGAGAAACAAAGAACATCAGCACCAGTGCAACCAGCAGTGATAGAAGAAGAAAGCCCAGTCGAAGCAGAAGATCTGCTCCAACCACTAAGAACTGGAGAAATGAGGAAAGATTTTTACGACACCAACTATTTGCCATTTCCCGGAAGAAACAGAGGACTGCAGTCGGATGAGCAGTTTGGTAAGTTTGTAGAGGTCATTCAGAAATTATATGTCAACATACCTCTGCTGGATGCCATACAGGTACCTACATATGCAAAGTACATCTGAGATATTCTTAACAAGAAGAGACCACTGCCCACCACTGAGGTTATCAAGCTGACAGAAGAATGTAGTGCGGCCATCCTCAATATACCACCAAAGAAGAAGGAAGATCCAGGATGCCCCACTATTGATTGCTCAATCGGAAAACAACACTTCAACAATGCACTTTGTGATCTCAGAGCAAGTGTCAGTGTGATGCCAGCATGATTCTACAAAAAGCTTAAGCATGCGACCCTCGAACCAACATCAATGTGCCTACAACTAGTGGATCAATCGGTTCGACACCCGTTGAGCATCGTCGAGAACATTCCAGTCAAGATCAGAGATTTCCTGGTGCTAGTAGACTTCGTAGTACTGGACATGAGTCCTGACTCAAAAGTGTCCATCATCCTTGGAAGGCCATTTCTGAGCACTGCCAATGCCCACATTGATGTTGGGAAGGGAGAAATCAAGTTCAACATAAATGGACAAGAAGAACACTTCACATTCAAACCCAGATCAGAGAGAGACCCTACAGTGAAGGAAGTTCATGAAGAACCACTGGAGACCATCTCCGGAGGAAGGTAACTCAGAAGATTAAAAGATTTGGAGGTCCAGCTTGGGGGACCTAAAAATCCCAAACCCTCACCGGGAGGTAAATAGGTATTTATCCGCATTATTAATTTACTCATTCTTGCATAATTAATTCTAGCATTAGTCATAGCATCATTATAATAATCAAAGGCCCCATATAAATAATATTCATGGTGTGTAACAACCCATATTTATTATTGTGGAGGCACAAAAATATTTTCCATTATTATTTTAATTAAGTTTCAATTCTTATAGATTTTTCCTGCATTATATTTAATTATAGTAACCTTCTAGAAGCATGACCCAAACTCCTTGGGTCCCACATGTCATACACTTCACCTCACATACATCCCATCACATAATTTCATCCACCAATATGTTTCCACTCACCAGACATCTTTCCACCGTCCAACCACCACCAACACAGCATTACTCTGCGTGAGATCAAAGCAAGGAAGCAAGTGGAGGAGGCACACCCAGGATGAACACCAGGGGTGGGCGCCCGCCCTGTCCCATGCTCAGCTTATAAAAGGCCACCTCCAGCTCCCCTTCTCTTCACACACACATTTCAGAAAACCTTGCAAGCTCGTAGTTCTCGGTTTCCAGAGAATAGCTCTGAGTGTGAGAAGGTTGGGAGTTCTTTTGAGTGAGAGAGTGAGTATCACCTAGTAAGTAGTGATCCCGTTGTCTAAGCTAAAGTAAAAGTTGTCTAGGGGGAGGTTCTGCCATAGAAACTTGAACGACTAACCCCTGGACTACTAACATTCCGGACAGCTGACCACTAACATTTTCTCTCACATTTTCCACTAGTTGTGTTTTTCCAACTTTTGTTTACAGGATGTTTAAGAAGGTGAAGAACGCAGGGAAGGCTCTCAAGAACATCGGTACAAGGAGTTCAGCCCGACACTCCTCACACCCATCAGAGATGAGCGTCGACCCGACACCCACTCAAGCTCCGTCATCTTCATCAGGTCAGCAAGTCAAGGTCCTTCTCAAGATAGGAGACCTTGGACTGAAGACCTGAAGGGAGAAGGAAGTCTATCAGCAATTGAAGAACAAAGATTTTATTCACACCCCTACTCTCGATCCAATCTTACTACAAGAAACAGGTATGGACACTGAATTTGACTTAATTTTCCAGATGATAGGTTGGACAAATTTTTGGAATATAACTGAGCTGGGTTCTCGTCTTCTCACCCTCGAATTTCTTTGCACCTTACAATATTATGAGGGGGGAATTGTTTTTCGGATGTTCAAACAAGAGATTATGTTGTCTTGGAGAGAGCTGAGCGACCATCTTGGTTTCTCTTCAAGATGCATCCTGAACATTGACTCCGACTTACCTAACTTTGAGAGACACCAGTTTTGGAGAGAAATATCTAGAGATAATTTTTATAGTCAAGCCCGAACCAGTGACATGGAACACCCCACTCTTAGGATGTTCCACAAATGGCTTGGGTACAATCTTTTCTATCGTTATGATATTAGGAAAGTAAGAGTGTGAGATTTACAACTTTTATATGCTGCTATTAATAAAGTACCTACTTCACCTGTTACACTTTTAGTTTCTCATTGGCTTAGTGTACCTAGTCTTTAGGGACCAGTAGGATGTACTTCACTTATCACTCGTCTAGCCTTTAATCTTCACTTACTAGAACTCATCGTTGGACTTCATAGATGAGCTAAGAATTTATCAGGGCTATGACACATTTAGACAAGCTCGGATGTTAAAGAAAGAGGGGAATATAATGTATATGCTATATGATGATAAAGACAAGATTCGGTTACCTAACCCGAACCTTGGCCTCTACGTTGTGCAAAACTTTTTGATTGAGATTGCAGCAACACCAGTGAACCAAAGAACTCCACAGCGAGTGGCATCTAAAAGGATGACCACCCACCGAGAACGCACCTGGTATGGAGCTGACCCTGGACCAGAAGAAGCAGCGCACCTGCATTATTGCGACTACAACCCTCGAGTCCTTTGAGACCCATGTTTGACTCATGAATGAATTCGATGACCCAAAATCAAACAAAACAACTACGACATGTTGGTTGATAGGGAACATACTAGCTGTTACCGGTTCTCCTTCCAGAATCTCCTCAATGCAGGTGTGATGCACATGGGCTGGGTAGGTCGTCTGCTGCTTCTTAGGGTAGGGACATTCCTTAGCAAAGTGTCCCATCTTGTGGCAGTTGTAGCACGATCCCTTTACCATGGTGTTAGCAGCAGCTGCAGCAGCCTGATTGGCCCTTGGCATTCCTAGGGTCATAGCTACCTTGTATGGCTTCTGCTGAGTTGGCGGCCCCGTGTTCCTTCTATGTGGAGGTCGGAATCTAGCACCCAGGGCAGGAGGACGATACTGCTAACATCCTACCATTGGTGCCCTAGACTGAGACGAACCAGCTTCAAAACACCTCTTGCAAGACTTGGATGCACTATAGTTGTTGTTATTGTTCTCCTGAGTTAGACAGTCACTGATATAGGCATTAAAAGTAGCTCTGGTCCCTGTGCCCACGGTCTTCAGCATCTTGGGGCTTAAGCCCCTTTGGAAACTAGCGATCTTCTTAGCTTCAGTGTTCACAAACTCTGGGGCATAACGAGCAAGATTGTTGAAAGCATGCAAGTACACTTTCATAGTCTTGGTTCCCTAGGATAACATCATGAACTCGAACAACTTCCTTGCCACAAAGCCTGGGGGAATATAGTTTCCCCGAAAAGTAGTAGTGAAGCGATTTCAGGTAATTGGCATACCCTCAGGATAAGTGGTACGATGGTGGGACCACCAAATCCCAGCTGGCCCCTGTAGTTGGTGCGCTACATATTCCGCCTTTAGCTCGTCAGTCATCCGGAGTAGACAAAATTTCTGCTCCATGGTGTTAATCCACTCATCACCTTCCAATGGTTCCACAACCTCTTTAAAGACCGATGGTTTGGTGTCCATGAAGTCCTCGAAAGAACTGTACTGATTCACTTCGTGGCCGCCTGGGTTAGCCCCACGGTGGGTGTTGTGAGCAATATTGCAAAGGATAGCCTCCAGACTTTGCTGCATCTGCTCCATGTTTTGCTGACTCACCAAAAACTATGCAAAGAACACATCTGCAGTGTATGGAGGGGGAGGTGGTGGTGGTGGTGCTCTATTCTCATTTCTGCAAGCTTCGCCTCCTGAGGAACCTTCTCCAGCATCCAGGTTGTGGTTACCCCTACCACATGTTTCCACCATCTACATGTGTCAATGGTAAGCAATCGTTAGGAGTTGTCACCAATCGGTAGGTACATGTAAAATCGTGCCATACTGAATTTACCGACAACAATAAATCCACACAATAAACAGAGGCACAATAATTCGTCATCCACACACAACATTACTAACAGGATTACTTAGCACATTGCCAAAGCAGGTTCACATACATCCAAAATTGCCAGTATACATACACTGGACTTTTCAAATGTCAACACCACTCAACCACATCATTTCTCAAACATAACCAAGTCTCAACCTAGATTAGGATTACATGCCATGTAGAAACAACAACAACAAAAGAAAGACTAGCACTAGAACACTAGCATCTACTCGCTATGGTCGCTATCCATGCTGGAACCCTCGCCTTCCCCATCTTTACTCACTGCCACCTCCATCTCTAGATCCTCATCTGTTTCATCCTCAGAATCTATCTCAGCTGCTCTAGGAAGGTGATGTGGATGGAGCCGGTTATGCAACTAGTGGATCTCCTCATGCAAGTTCTCATTGTACTCCTCAGCATTGGCTAGCTGCTACTCAAGCTCTAGCTAGGCCCTAAGAGTGTCTTCCTCGTGCCAGGCTTCATTCCTCTATACAAGCACATGAACTAGCATACGCTCACAGTTCCTATGGGCTGTGGTCACCCTATCTCTCTGTTGTTTCACTGCTAGCATGTCCTGGCTTAGCATGCTGTTCTGCTGAACTGCCTGGTCCGTCTCAAGAGTCACACGGGCAAGCTCTGCCTGCTACCTCTCAACCTCAATGTCAAAGTCACGCTGCAGCTAGCGCTTCTCGTCCTAGACTATCAATAGAGACCCAGTCAAACGCCCCAAACAGCGCTCTAGGACCCCATAGGTCTTCATCATAGCAAACATATACACTCATAGTTGTACTGTCACTGTGCTGGTCCTCATCCGCACTCCCCTCAAACTGATCCCACACCGAGGTGTAGGGGTCACCCTAGGGAAACACCCCAGTTAAGGCGTGAGCTAACTCCTATGGAAACCTCTCCATGAGATCCCTCAGAATTGCAAAAGCAACCTTGTTGGCTCCCAAAAAAGGAGTACTGCCTCTGGACTCATACACCCAACCACCCTAGGTGGGGTCACCGCCGCTGGTAGGTATCACTGCCTCGATCCCAACTAGGGTCCTGTCACCAAGCTGCTCTCTGCTCCAATAGTAGCGCGTTCCCTTCCTTCAGGATACCCCATAGCACTGAGCACCCTCCAAAGAAAGGTAGGCATACCAAACTCCTCGAGGAACTTGCTCTTACAACACGAGTCTCTAGGTGCCAGCTGATGTGAGGAACCCACCCTCTAGTGGACTTGCGAGCGGTACGCCTGGTGCGAGCCATCTACTGAAAAATGGGATACCTTGGGTAAGATCGAGGATTAACTTTATCATTTTTATTAAAATGGGACAGACTTATATAAGGGGAGGAACTAAGCAATGATATGAAATGAACATGATGCATGCACGAAATTTACGATCTCACAAACTTAGAAATAAGAGTTAATACTAATCGGTATATACGGTGGCATACACCATTCTCTCATATACGTAACTAACGGTCTACTCGAGAACGTGGTTAGTGTACCTACAGAAAACTCATTTCAGCCCAACCACAGTATGAAACATGTAGAACAGAAATTAAAGCTATTGTTTCCACACACATGTACCCTGTACTTGTTTGTGGCACGCTACTAACCACATCATCGCCCTAATGACGGCATCGCCTCTCAGGACGGAAACACCCACCAAGTGGTACTTTTCATAAACACACGAATTATGTGTGTAGGACATAGCACCCTAAAGCACTTTCCTAGACCGGCAGTGTATCTGATCATGCTCTCATAGCTCTCACTTACCGAAGCATAGAGGAAAATGATTCATTCATTACCACTCAAGTGAATGGCACTTATACTATTGCACGCCATATGATCGACAAAATAGAAATATGATGCTCTGGAGTCTGCCATGGCCATAGCTAAGACTCTGCAGAAGCGCCACAAGACAAGGCCGACTTGGAGAAGGAGCTAGCTGAACAGCGCACCATAATAGCCTCTCTAGAAGCCTGTCAACGTGTCCAAAGTAGATGCATCACTTATGGAAATACTAGAATGGTGAGGCTAGAGCATGATTCCACTGCTCTTAAGGAGAAGGTGGAGGCTTTAGAGAACCCTAAGAAGTTGGGTCCATTTATCTTAGCATCCGATACGGCGAGTGTTTAGTTTCATTCTCAGTGTGTTTATTTTTTTCAAAGTTTGCTGCTGTAGTAATAGCCCTATGTGAAGGTGAATTAAGTAAATATTATTATACATCTTGTCTCTCTATTGTCTCTCTTTTGTCTCCACCGTGTTGTGAATGAAGGATAATAGGAAACTAGTGTGGGGAGACACCTGACGATCGAAACAAATGAATTCTTGGGAAAAGTTAACAAAATTGGACAAGACATGACACGAAGACCATGCTCGACGAAGTGGACCCCGAAGGGCCACTGGCCAGGGGCGACCGCCCCTAACTTGTTTGGGCGCCCGCCCAAGGGGAGAAGCCCCCTAGTCTCCGCTTCCAACCACAGTCAGGTATGATTTCTCTATGTTATAAATTGTTATTTTTGCTACGGTTTTGATTCAGAATAAAATATGTTTAGTCAAATAACCCTAAGCAGAAATAATTAAAAGATATTTTATTCATGACCACAAGATAGACTTATACCGTGATAATTCCTAGAAATTCCTCTTGTTGTTGGGAACTTTAATATAGGGCCCCATATTACTTAAGTTGTTGTGGAAAGAGAGATAGTACAAATTTGAGAACTTGATTTCTAATGTCTAGTCATTTGGAGAATTCTACTTTTCAAAAAACTTAAAATGATTAGCTATACTTCTCCTCTGTAGCAAGAATTAATGTCCTACTATAGCCATGCATGATAGGTATAAACTAGCTCATAGGCTACTTGCTTTGTATTGAGTTTTGTCAAACCTTATTGACCTATGTTGAGAGTATTATTGTAATAGAACCGTCCAAATTATAAGAGATTAAGCATAAGAGCGACCATTTACATAGTCAAACTATCAAGCTTAAGCGCATATAATTCTGATAGTCCGTGAAATCTCGAGGGACTTCAAACCTTTTTCTATACTCACAACTAAGATCGTAATAAGTTTAGCAGTCACCATCCATAAGTTACATTCAGTTCACACATTCCAGAAGTTACATCAGAGTCCCAACATAGTTATTACAAACCAAGTTCAAATGTAGCGGAAGCATCTCAGTTTTGAAATTACACATACACTTAGTTCGTTACAGTGCTAGAGTCTGATCATTCCCATAAAAGCAAAAGAAGAGGTAGAGTGACCATTGCCCTTGGTCTAGTAATCACCCATTGCTGGGTACAAGCAGTTGATGCAATACCCAGAATACATCTGCCCATCTGCAAAACAACATGGGAATGGAACCCTGAGTACGAGAAGCTACTCAGCTAGACTTACCCGTCAAAAACCAGAAATAAAAGACTCTCAAGGATCATGAAGGTTGTATAGTGGGATAGCTGGACACCCTTTTGCATAAAATCTTAAACCACTAAATGTATAAAGCCCTTTGCTTTTATTTAGCCCAGGTTAAGTAGCATTACCTATCATCTAGGTTAGCACCTATACTATTGCAAACAATTGATTTGATATGATAGAACCAACAGCATATAGCATTCACTTTTCATCACATCCCATAACCATAGTGTTCCATAGTCCTTGCTACGAGGACAAAGCTCAAGTCAAGTGCTCACTATCTAGGAGCGATGGCGATTCGAATCGATTTCTGACCAGCTGGTGAGTTATTCCCCACACAAGCCACACTAATTGATCAAGTGAGCTACAGGTCACCCTATTACACTATCCAGGACCAATTCGCGGGTTCGGTAGGCACCGCTAGTACCCAAGGACCATTCCGGCGACCGAGGTATCCAAGATATACCAAGGTTGTGTGCCATGCCCTCGTCGTTCTCCTCAACCATCACCAATATAGCACATGGTGGCTCGATTCCTGGCCTAGATAGTGTTCAGGCTTCACAGTCGGAACGACTTATCCTTCCAATTAAGTGTGGGCATGCGTTCAACATGACAAGAGGACCGTCCACGATCGGTCCTTAATCGACACAGGCAGACCGAATATGGTCCAACACCCCATAAGGCTCTGTCCGGTCTCAACTTTCTTTTCCCGCACTAGGTTACCTCCCATTATAGCATCAAATAGCTAAACCTTTTTGGTATCCACTTATATCTCACTGGTGATAGGAAATCACCCGACTTCTACCATGCTAGGCAAACTAAGCATAGACTTTGGGCCTACACTAAGCATAGACTTTGGACCTACACTACTCCTGGCTAGGCCTATGATCAGGGCACTCCTAAAGCTCTTCTCCTGGCTCGTGTCCCTCCGTAAGTTCCTGCACTGGGGTCTCCTCCTGCTCCTCCGGCTCTACCTCATTCTCTGTGAGCCTGTATGATGCATATGCACAAATAAGCAGAGGTGCGGGATGCTCAAGGTGCAGTAGCATGAATGTGAAGGCAAGATGATCATGATATGGTTTTACGGAGTAGGTGCATACTTCTTCTCCGGTAGAGAAGAGTCATGATAAATAAAACAAGGAATTATTATTACTAAGTAGTCAACATCATCCAAGAACATATAACCAAGACAAACCATCTATTGCATTCTCTTCTACAAGCTATTACTAAACCAGCAAGCTATCACAATGCTTCAAAGATACACCAAACCCATCTTACCCTATCTATTTCATGCATAGCAAGGGCTTAATTATTTATTACTTATTAGGCTTGCAACAGTTGCATATATTTCTGTGTTTCAATAAATTCTACAAAAATTACAGCATGTCATAGATCATATATAAAGTCTACCACCAAAGTTTCATAGCATTTGGACAAGTAACATGGCCCACACAAAATTCTCAAGTTTATTAATATAATTGGGGGAAAATACCCTGCTTATGCAAAAGTGTCAAACAATATATTTCATATTTTTATAAACTACTCACTAACTTAAGAAAGGCCCACAAAAATTTCCAGATTAATTACATGATCAGATTATTTATTAAAAATCATAAACTACTGCTATGCAAGCATTTAAATCAACATAAATTAATTAATACAGCAAATATTGTGTTTCTCATTTTTCCCAGCAACTACACAGTCATGCAAAGCTAGTGAAATAAGAATCATATTCTTCCGGTACATATTTTATTTTCTGTGCATTTTCTAAGAAACAACATTTACATGTATTAAATAAACCTACATAGAAACTTTATTCAAACACAACATGCAATGGTACCCAACTGTAGATCTTGATTTATTGAGCATGTCAAAATTTGTTTCACTATTTTTGGAGCCCTGGAACTCAAGTTATGAATTTTCAAAGCTATAAAAGTATTTCTGCGAAACATTTTCTTTAAAATGAAAATGAAAAATGGCTGACTTTTGCTATGTGCACCCAGTGCAGTGCACCCGCCTGCCATGCGAGCAACAAACATGTGGGCCATAGGGTCCCACCCGTCAGTCACACCATAGGGGGGAGAACTCCGGCGAGCCGGAGCTCACCCATGGTGAACCAAGCACCCCCAAACGTTTTATGGCTCGAGGCGAACAAGATGGACCCCCCTAACTTGACTGGAGAAACCCTAGACGGAGCCCATCACTGGCCATGGCGGCATGGCGGCGCTGCTCGTCGGGGAGCTCGCCCTTCCGACTCGGTACAGCGCGAATGGGAGGGTGCGAAAGCTTCGCGGTGCTCCGGCGACCACAATGCGCGCAAAGATGGATAAAGAGGAGCACGGTGGCGTGCTGGCCATGTGAGCCACAGCGGTGCTCACGCCGAAGAAGGGGAAGATGGTGGAGAGCTCCTCACCATGTGCCAAAATAGCCAAGGAGGTGTGTTCGGAAACGGGGATGACGAGACGGAGCGGTGGCCATGAGGAATCGGAGGTAGGAGCGACAGACAAGGGAGAACGCCACGAGCAGAGCTCGGTGGCGATAATGGCGATGGCGAGCTTCAAGCGGAGGCGAGAGCGCTAGAGAGGAGGCGAGAGCGAGCGCATCTCAGCGAGGGGAAAGTGGCAAGCGCGCTGACATCCTTTGCAGCCCGCCTGGCCGTCGTCGTGGTGCTGCTGCCACGCATGGCCGCCACGCGGCGCGGCGCGGCCTGACGGCGTCACCACCTCGGTGCAGGTGCAAGCGCGGGGGAGGGGAAGGTGTTGCGTGGCCGGACTGGCTTTGTCCAGTCGGTCGGAAGCGAGGCGCCGGCCCGCTAAGCCCCCTGATCCCTTTTTATTTTTTTATTTTCTTTTTCTAATAATTGTTCAAACACATTTTTAAGATTTTAAAAGTCATTTTCAGATCTTGCCCCAAAACAAAACTTGCTCAAAATAAAATTATCTACAACTTTGCTTTAAGGTGCAACTCAAAATTCTAAGTAGAATTTGAATTACCAATTAAAACTATTTCTAGGTTTAAGTAAATTCATTTTTGGGGATTTTTGGAATAAAATCAATTTCTCAATTTCTAGAGCTCCAATAATTTGACAAAATTATTCTTAATTCATCTAAAACATAAACCAACCAAGTTTGGGCATCACAATAAATTTTTAAAGCAAACATGGTATTTTAGCACAATTAAATCTATTCAAAAATATGCGCATGAAATCATATTTAGTTTAACTATGCACATATGATGGAATGCTCACGCTCATGCTTTATGAGAATGCTTATGCATGATTTATGAGACTTAACGCATGCTTAACACCTAGGGTGTTACAATTATCAGGCTAGGAAGATCAAGATCACGTACACCCACATATATCTACCATTCCTACACTGGGAATGCGCACAAACATGCCTTTCCATTCACTAAAAATATTTTACTCCTACACTAGGAGAAAACACAAAAAGAGTTTTAGTAGGAGGTATGTGGCTTTGCTCTAAGTTCTTTAAAAAGTCTTTCTCAATATTTTCTGGTTACAGAAGGAGGTATTGCGGCTTTGCAAAATATAAGTATTGAAAAAGAAAAGAAAAGAAAGAAAGAGAAAAAGGACAAGTGTCCTAGAAAGAAAGAAGAATAAAAGATAGCCCATACCATCCTGTGCAAAGACCATTAGTGCTTTAGAGAAAGAAAGACATTTCCAAAATAGCAATGTAGAATTAGGATTAGCCACTATTCCACACACATGCACTTCTTGATCTAAGAGTATGCTATTCCCCTGCATGGATCTGAGTTTTGACTTAGCAAGATATGCATGGTAAGTATGCTATTTCCTTGAATTACCTTTAACTCCATATAAGCCTATATAGAGTAGGATGTATCTATCTACTTTGGCGAGTTCCACAAATACCACATATGATGAGTGATTTTGAGTGTGCTACATGATGGAGAAGGGTAAGCTAAGTTTTTCTTTGCAAAAATATTATAAAACTCCAAGTGACAGGGCTAAAGGAAAAGAGAACTTTATTTTGTACTGTTCCATCCTCAACTTCCCAAATTTTTATGGTAGACAATTTGAATCTCGCAGTACAGATATGACTTGGAATAAATCTGTAATGTCTTGGTTTGAGGTTATGATTAAAATAATCTATCTATCCTTTTTCATCGAGGATGAGTAAAAGATAAGTCTGGGGGAGTTTGTTGATGGACATATTTGCAAGCACTCAGTAGAAATAGGGTTATCACTAACAGAATTCCACGAGTTTTGGTGATTGTCTATTTCTGCAGGGGGTTACCGGAATAATAACAAAAGAAGGTCCACATGTCAGATTTACATAGTGAGAAGACTGGAACGTCAACTCAGGAAGACTCTAGAAAACTCCAGGAGCCATCATCTGAAAGGTTGGACCCATGTGTCAGAGGGCAGGGGTGGGCGCCCCACCCTGACAGGGGCGACCGCCTAGGGCTCTCCACAAATCGAAGCAAACCTCGTGGATCTTGCCTCCACCAACTTTGAGAATTAATCTTAAGAGTATATTTAAGTTGGATTGATCCAAGGGCTGTGGTGATTCCTATGGGATTATAAATAAAGACCCTACCCCCCTGAGATGTAACTCTAAAACCCTAATTCATACACTATAAGAAATGTGCCATCTTTTGACATTTGATATATGTCATAATACTTGAAAAATAAGTCACAAATCCCCATTTATGACACCAAGTTGACGAAAACTAAAATGTCAACAGATGCGCGTCTTTAATGACAACTTGTGACATTTAAGTGTTCATGTCATAAAATCGTGACATTGGTTTTAGACTTCAGAAGCGTTTATGACTTCTTGTTTTATGTCATAGGTTCTTAGGCCTTGTCACATAGGATGACTCATTGATTTGGCTCGATACATACCATCATGTACCCTAGCCACACATCAAACAATCCACATTGACATATGTAGGTCCAACAATATATTCCATTCATGACCAAATCAACAGGTTCGCAAGTCATTCATCAATATATTTGTTACATTCATCACAAACACCAAACAAATAGTTCACTGAGTGACCTTAGTCACAAAGTTATCTTAGATAAAATAAACAAATGGAAATCTCACATCCCTATCTCACAAGTGACCTTAGTCACCAAACTAATAGTTCAACAGGTCCTGGCAGCTAGGTTTTCTTGGTGTCATAAGCATGAGTGAATACCTTAGGTTGCTGGAATTTCTCCATGTCCTATAAAAAACACATCAGAAACAAACATCACTTGTTGAGACAAATGAAAAAAAATCAAAAAGGGACTTTACATATGTAAGCCGGAAGAAATCAAACAATAGTTACAATAATCTATGCATATATGATCTCACTACACCAACATCATGCATTGTTTGAACAACACTCTAAACTTGTCTATGTAAGTAAGCTGCCAGCTAAAATACTACTATTGCAAATTTATTACAGTTCTCTGTTTATCAATTCAACTAAGCTAGCATACAAATAAAAGATGATAATACTTATAATCTCTAGCAAAGTCATGAGCATGTATATTCTCAAGTATAGTGGATGATTCTTTAAGTTTAATGTACATCATGTCAACAAAGGAAACTTTAGATTACTTTACAAAAGCCTAGTATATCTAACTTTCTAGTTGATGCACAAGCATATGTTTCAGAATTCACCATGCTAATTCAACATCACAAAATTCACCATGCTCCTATCAGCAACAAATTCTTAATAATTTTGCATGACAAAAGTATAATAAGGAATAGCCTAGAACCCATTCAGACACAGTTACAAGAATGCCATTAAATAAAAGAAATTAAGGCAGTTTTATAAAAAATGCCATTCAGGCCTTTTTCTAAGAATGCCTATAAGTAAAAGAAATTAAGGCAGTTTTATAAAAAATGCCTTTAACAAAATGCCTTTAATTAACATATGGGTTATAGTGTATGGGAGAATAACTCAGGATTGTAGGGTTTAATTAAGGTCCTGTTTAGTTGAAGAAAATTTTGTAAAATGGCTACTATAGCACTTTCCTTTATATTTGATAATTATTGTCCAATCATGGACTAACTAGGCTCAAAAGATTCGTCTCGCAAATTACTGATAAACTACATAATTAGTTATTTTTTATCTATATTTAATGCTTCATGCATGTGCCGCAAGATTCGATGTGATGAAGAATCTTAAAAATTTTGCAAATTTTTTACGAACTAAACAACCACTAACATGGAAAACATTGTCATGATACAGAGTTTAAATACATCAAAGATATTTTTTGTGACATGAAATTATATATGTCACTAAGTGGAGATGGCTTTTAAAAGAATGTCATAAACTGATCGATTTAGTGACATTTTGATCAAATGTCATGCCATAATCGTCATAAGATGACACATTTCTTGTAGTGATACTTTCTAGAGAGAGTTCGACAGAGTGAGGTGCCTCGAATGGATCTGTCTCTTTAGGGTGATAGCAACAAGAGAGATTGAGAGAGTATAGGGTGAAGATAGGAGTTGAGGAAGCCTAGCCTGTCGGTGCCTTCTTCTTCGTATCTTCGGGGTCAAGTCTCATAACCCAAGGCTTGGTTCTAGAATCATTCGGCAATTCAACTTCTGATACTAGTAAGTTATTATTCTTATTATTCTTTGGTTTACGAGTTTACTTTATTCGCTTCGCATAGGGAATAGAGTAGTTATTGGTAGCGTAAGCGGGGTGCTTGTCCTAGGAATACTCTCCTCCGTGCTTGGCCGGATTTGTGGTAGCCTTTCGGGGGAAGTGACAATCCTCTTGGGTCTTAGTAATCCACGTCCTGTCAGGAGTTAAGGTAGGGTATATGGTACTAGGGTGAAGCACTCTCTGAGGTGTCTCTTTTCTCTAGTTACTGTTGATATTTGGGAACGCAATAAGGAATTGATCCGCAAGCGCACGAATATCGGTGAGCACTTCACCCGGGAAATTATCCAGAGTATCGTATTTATTTTTTTTACCACTAGGAGAAAGAGTGCATCTGACTAACCGGTCTATTACTACTAACCCTTTAGGCACAAAGAATGTCTTTCGATGTGAGTGATAAATAGAGAAGACTGCAACCGTAGTCTCCTTCTAACCTTGGTAAGGATGATCTACTGTTCTATTGGGCAGGCTAACGGAATCTAGACACCACAAAGGATGTTCAACCCGCACCTATAAACCCTATCCTTCCTGCTAACGAGATATGGTCTGCAAAGGTAACTCGGAATTGTCACGTTCCTCGCTACTACCACGGTCCAGCTAGTCAGGGAATATCTATGAGTACCCCAGCCTAAACACCACGTTTACGCCAGCAATGATTACTCTAAACTCTACGCGAAGAGATTAAAGTAAACTCATAAACCAGAAGAACAATAAAACAAGAACTTACTAGAATTTAGAAGTCGAAATACTGAAGAATCCTAGGAGCAAGCTTCGGGTTAGGAGAACTTGATCCCGTAGGTACAAGCTCGGAGTAGACACCGACAGGCCGGCCTTCCTCCGATCTACACCTCCACTCTATCTCTCTCAATCTAGTAGAAACTAGAAGATCTATTTCTACTTTACATTGGTTGCTAAGCCTAAAAAGAAATATTAATTAGAGAAGAGGTTTTCCTTCGAGGGCACCCCTCAATCTCTATGATAACTTCCTCATGTCTTCTCCAGGGGCTAGGGGGATCTCCTTATATAGTCCTCCTCCTCTATGCGTTTTTGGGTCGGTAGGCGAGGTGGTACTACGTTATTCTGGATCCAATAGGTCAGTGGAACATCATGTGCGAAGAGAGTCCTGAAAGACTTCCAGCAGGGGGCGGACGCCCTGGGCCTGGCCCCTTTCGGCCTCTGTTTTCTTCCCGTGGCTTCTGGAGTGTTCTAGATGGTAGAAAATTGCACGGTGCATTGATATCTCTATGTAATCCCGACATGTGGGCCTTTCTTCCTTATTTCCTGATAACCCCCTGCAGAAATAGATAAACAACAAAACTCGTGGAATTCTGTCAGATCAAACCCTAATTCTAGGTGTTAGTTGCATATTGTTCCTTTCTCTTGTTTATTTGATAATTAAAATTGATACTTAAGAACCGTCAACAAATACCCCCATACTTAGGCTTTTACTCGTCCTCGAGAAAAGGATGGTTAAGAACAATATCTGGGGTAAAACATTTTAAAACATTCTTTTCATAACTGCAGGGTGTTAAAATCCACTGTGTACTATAGTCAGGGAAGTATATGGTTAAGAGTAAATCCTGTCACTTGGAGTTTTTTGTATATTTTTGAAAAGAAAGTTAGCATATCTTTTATCCTCATAGGTTCTCTCAGATCACTCAATATTATATATCTCACTGAGGTTGTTTTAATTTGCAAAAATTCTCAAGCATACTTACTTTGCATTTATTGCCTGATCAAAACAGGATCCGAGGAGGGGAATGTCATACTCTTAGATCAAAGACTTTGGAAATTAAAAACTTTGTCAACTCTTGCTGGCATATTGCTTATTAGAGGGACCATGGGCTATCATTTTCTTCTTTTCTCATTTTTTTTATGTGGATACCGAGGTACCCCTAATTCTACTGCCGGACACTTGTCCATTTTTTTCTGCGATGTTGTCAAGCACTTGCTCCTTTTTATTTCCTCGAAATATCTCTATTTTTGCATAGCCCATGCCTCTAATGCAATAATACTTCGGAAGAGTGAATCTTTCTGAATAAATGTCTTTATCTTAGGAGCATGATAAATCTCTCAACAAGGGTCTAACTCATTTTGAACAAACTCAATACAGAGTAGATAGCTTTTATAATCATAATTAATGTTTTCAGTTTTATCAGGCATATAAAACACTGAGGATGGTAGCTAGAATTTTAAAGATTTTGAAATAAATTCTCCAAGCAACAATGATATCAAGAATAAGAAACTTATACTCTACCATCTCACATTCCATATTATCTTAAGTAACACAGGGTTTTAAAATGATTTTATAATAGTTGCAAGTTTCAGGAAATATCACAGAGTGAGATTAATCATGATTAGAAATATTTTAATCTTTTTAATTTATCATGTCGGAAACAATATTCTGCATAATCAAGATATGTATGTGTAAAGTGTGCAGAGTGTGTACATGAATCGTGGAGTGGTGTAGTCGGAGCATGTTTGGCATGTTGAGGGATCTCCCCCATACTTGTTTTCTGCTTCCTTGCACAAAAACAAAGTAGAGATAGACAAGACATAATAATAATAATACTCTTTATTAATCTTGAGGCATTTATTACAAATAACTAGTAGCAAACTGATGATAATAGTAACAAACTGATGATAATAGTAAACCTAAACTGATTTTAAAGATAGATAACTAAGATGCATTGCCTCAAGGTCTAGTCTAGATAACTTAGCGGCGCTCTAATTCCTTAATCTTCTTGTTGGCACTGGCAAGATCCTGTCTGAGGCCTAGTATGATGGTGTTGTGGTTAGAGAGCTGCCTAGTGAGGGAATTAATCGAGGACTGGAGGTCTATGATAATTCTGTCTAGTCTGCGAACGTCCTCATCAATATCCATTATAGTCTTGCGACGCTTGGGAGGTGTCTCAAAAGCATTGAGAGCGTGCTTCGGGGCTGCCTTTGGAGGGATGAAACGGACTTTGTCTGCTATAATCCCTTCGAAGTAAGGCCTTTCCTCCTCCGTAGTGTAGCGAACGCTGCTGATCTTGCCGCTCCGGTTGGTCTTGACTCCAACGACCCTCTCATTGGGTCTAGGTGGAAGGATCCTTGTGCCGGTTGGCACATTGATGGTGGTCTTCATTTTGGATGATGATCCCTTGAGGAGTAGGGGTTGTGGCGGTGCGGTGAGAACTGGTTGAGCATGATAGGATTGGGCGGAGCTGCGTTGGCGTAATGGCATGGCTTCTAGCTGTCGCTCTGTGTTGGCCGGGACGAGAGCACGGGCATCGGGGTCTTCCACAGGCACCATGTTGAGGTTGAAGGGGACGACTTCCCAATCATCGTGGTACTTCTCGGCCATTGGAGCTGCAAGGAACTAATCAAGCTCTAATTGAAGAAGAAGAGAAGGCTTGATGCCTTGGTGTTTGAAAACTGAGGTCAGGGGTCTGTTTATATAGGGGTCAAAAAGTGCCTCTATGGGTTGTTCGGGTTGCTCCCGTCGATGTGCGTACGAAACTTTCCATCTGAGGGGTTATTTGGATTACCATAAGTGCATTTTCCATAGCAGAGAAAATCGGGACCGAGGGGGAACAGGAGCTGGGCGCCCGCCCAGCTGATCTGGGCGCCCGCCCTCTCTGTGGCCCCTCTGTGGGCCCACTTTCTCGAGAGCGTTACTGGATGCAAAACTATTTAGAAAAATATATATATGACCCGAAAATATCAGACTAAAAAGGTCGGGCTCTAATTCTCCATGGGAAGGTAAAAATGGACTACGTCTATTTCTTCTAATTCTTTATTAGGCTCTAAAAATAATTTAAGACGTCGACCATTTACCTTGAATAACGTACCTTCGTCATTTTGAAGTGTGATAGCTCCGTGGGATGATGAATTAATTACCTTGAATGGTCCTTCCCATTTGCTCCGGAGTTTTCCATGCCTGAAAAGCTTTACCCTGGAATTAAAAAGTAATACCTTATCTCCGGGTGTGAACTCCTTCTTCTTGATTCTCTTGTCATGCCACCTTTTGACTCTTTCTTTGTAGATCTTTGAATTGTGATATGCTTTCTCTCGCCATTCTTCCAATTCTGATAGTTGCATTCTTCTATAATCTCCAGTAACATCTAGGTCCATATTCCATCTCTTTATGGCCCAGTGTGCTTTGAACTCTAGTTCAACAGGTAGATGGCAAATCTTCCCGTACACCAATTGGTATGGGGACATTCCAATTGGGGTCTTGTATGCTGTTCGGTACGCCCAGAGTGCATCGGGTAACTTGTCTTTCCACGCCATTCCCATTTCACTTACTGTCTTCTGAAGAATATTCTTAATTTGTTTGTTGGAAGTCTCTGCTTGGCCACTTGTCTAAGGATGATAGGGGGTAGCGACGTTGTGACGGATTCCATGTTTTGATAGATATTGCTTGAAGCGTTTGTCGATGAAGTGTGCTCCTCCATCACTTATCACTACTCTGGGGACTCCAAATCTTGGAAATATAATTTCTTCAAACATCCTCTTTGAACTGATGTTGTCGGCATGCTTGCAAGGTAATGCCTCTACCCACTTGGAGACATAGTCAACCGCCACCAAGATGTACTCACACTTCTTTGATGGAGGAAATGGACCCATGTAGTCTATTCCCCAAACATCAAAGAGCTCAATCTGAAGGTTGTTGGTGAGTGGCATTGCATCCGTTGTATTTATGTTTCCGTGCCTTTGACATGGCCCACATCTTCTGATATCTTGCTTCGTGTCTTCATACATTGTAGGCCAGTAGAATCCACACTGCCAGATCTTTGAATGTGTACGGAATGCTCCATAGTGACCTCCATATGGTGATGAATGACATCTGTCGATGATCTTCCATCCTTCCTCAGTGGTCACACATCTCCTGAGTAAACCATCAGAGCATACTCGAAAGAGGTATGGCTCATCCCATATATGTGAATGACTTTCTTGAATAAGCTTCTTCTTGTTTGCTCCTGGTGGTACATACCCTGAAACAATAAAATTAACAGTATCTGCATACCAGGGGTCAGACCTGTTAATCTCGTAGAGCATGTCGTCCCAGAGTGAATCATTGATGGGGGTTTCCCGTGGACTCTTAAAATACATTCTGGACAAGTGATCAGCAACAGAATTTTCTACTCCCTTTTTATCTTTTATTTCTAAGTCAAATTCTTGGAGTAATAAGATCCATCTAATCAGGCGAGGTTTAGCATCTTTTTTAGTGCAGCATGATCAGTGTAAACAATTATTTTAGCTCCAACTAAATAAGATCTAAATTTATCAATGGCAAAGACAACAGCCAGAAGCTCTTTTTCAGTGGTTGCATAATTAAGTTGAGCTCCTGTCAAAGTTTTACTGGCATAAGCAATTACATGATGCTTCTTATTTTTAGTTTGTCCCAAAACTGCCCCCATAGCATAATCACTAGCATCACACATAATTTCAAAAGGCAACGACCAATCAGGGGGTTGAATGATTGGTGCAGAGATGAGTGCTTTCTTTAATAAATTGAAAGATGTTATACATGCATCATCAAATTTGAAAGGAGCATCCTTGGCTAGTAAAAGAGTAAGTGGTCTAGCAATAAATGAAAAATCTTTTATAAATCTACGATAAAAACCAGCATGGCCAAGAAAGCTTCGAATTCCTTTTATATTCACAGGTGGAGGTAGTTGTTCAATTACTTCAATTTTAGCTTTATCTACCTCAATACCTCTTTCAGACACTAGGTGTCCCAGCACTATTCCTTCCCTAACCATTGTTGACGGTCCTTAAGTACCAAATATAATCATCAAATAAATAAAGAAAAGGATCCAAATCCAACCAACACCTAGACTTAGGGTTTTATCTGACAGAATTCCACGAGTTTTGGTGTTTGTCTATTTCTGCAGGGGGTTATCAGGAAATACGGAAGAAAGGCCCACATGTTGGGATTACGTTGAGATATCAACGCACCGCGCAATTTTCTACCATCTAGAAGACTCCAGAAGCCACGGGGAGAAAGCAGGGGCCGAAAGGGGCCAGGCCCAGGGCGCCCGCCCTCCTTCCCTGGGCGCCCGCCCTGTCCTGGACTCCGTTCGGGACTCTCTTCGCACACGACGTTCCACCGACCTACAGGATCAAGGATAACGTAGTACCACATCGCCTACCGACCCAAAAACGCATAGAGGAGGAGGACTATATAAGGAGACCCCCCTGCCCCTGGAGAAGACAAGAAGTTATCATAGAGATTGAGGGGTGCCCTCGAAGGAAAACCTCTTCTCTAAATAATATTTCTTTTTAGGCATAGCAACCAATGTAAGTAGAAATAGATCTTCTAGTTTCTACTAGATTGAGAGAGATAGAGTGGAGGTGTAGATCGGAGGAAGGCCGGCCTGTCGGTGTTTACTCCGAGTTGTACCTGCGGGATCAAGTCTCCTAACCCGAGGCTTGCTTCTAAGATTCTTCAGTAATTCGACTTCTAATTCTAGTAAGTTCTTGTTTTATTGTTCTTTGGTTTATGAGTTTACTTTAATCCTCTTCCGGTTGAGTATTGGAGTAATCATTGCTAGCGTAAACGTGGTGTTTAGGCTAGGGTACTCATAGATATCCCCTGAGTAGCTGGACCGTGGTAGTAGCGAGGAACGTGACATTTTCGAGTTACCTTTGTATCCCATATCTCGTTAGCAGGACGGGTAGGTTTATAGGTGCAGGTCGAACATCCTTTGTGGTGTCTAGATTCCGTAAGCTTCCCCAATAGAACAGTAGATCATCCTTACCAAGGTTAGAACAAGACTACGTTTGTAGTCTTCTCTATACATCACTCACATCGAGAAACATTCTTTGTAGCCTAAAGGGATAGTAGCAATAGATTTGGTTAGTCAGATGCACCTTTTCTCACAGTGGTAAAAATATAAATACAATAACTCTGGATAACCTCCCGGGTGAAATGCTCACCGAATGTCTTTACCCTGGAAATTATCCAGAGTATCGTATTTATTTTTTTTACCACTAGGAGAAAGAGTGCATCTGACTAACCGGTCTATTACTACTAACCCTTTAGGCACAAAGAATGTCTTTCGATGTGAGTGATAAATAGAGAAGACTGCAACCGTAGTCTCCTTCTAACCTTGGTAAGGATGATCTACTGTTCTATTGGGGAGGCTAACGGAATCTAGACACCACAAAGGATGTTCAACCCGCACCTATAAACCCTATCCTTCCTGCTAACGAGATATGGTCTGCAAAGGTAACTCAGAATTGTCACGTTCCTCGCTACTACCACGGTCCAGCTAGTCAGGGAATATCTATGAGTACCCCAGCCTAAACACCATGTTTACGCCAGCAATGATTACTCTAAACTCTACACGAAGAGATTAAAGTAAACTCATAAACCAGAAGAACAATAAAACAAGAACTTACTAGAATTTAGAAGTCGAAATACTGAAGAATCCTAGGAGCAAGCTTCGGGTTAGGAGAACTTGATCCCGTAGGTACAAGCTCGGAGTAGACACCGACAGGCCGGCCTTCCTCCGATCTACACCTCCACTCTATCTCTCTCAATCTAGTAGAAACTAGAAGATCTATTTCTACTTTACATTGGTTGCTAAGCCTAAAAAGAAATATTAATTAGAGAAGAGGTTTTCCTTCGAGGGCACCCCTCAATCTCTATGATAACTTCCTCATGTCTTCTCCAGGGGCCAGGGGGATCTCCTTATATAGTCCTCCTCCTCTATGCGTTTTTGGGTTGGTAGGCGAGGTGGTACTACGTTATTCTGGATCCAATAGGTCGGTGGAACATCATGTGCGAAGAGAGTCCTGAAAGACTTCCAGCAGGGGGCAGGCGCCCTAGGCCTGGCCCCTTTCGGCCTCTGTTTTCTTCCCGTGGCTTCTGGAGTGTTCTAGATGGTAGAAAATTGCACGGTGCGTTGATATCTCTATGTAATCCCGACATGTGGGCCTTTCTTCCTTATTTCCTGATAACCCCCTGCAGAAATAGATAAACAACAAAACTCGTGGAATTCTGTCAGATCAAACCCTAATTCTAGGTGTTAGTTGCATATTGGTCCTTTCTCTTGTTTATTTGATAATTAAAATTGATACTTAAGAACCGTTAATAGTTACCTCTCTTAGAACGATATCTACACACTTACCATAGGTTAGAAGAAGACTGAAGAAAGAGTTCTCTCTATATTGCTTAATTCTCACTATTTTGTCTTGCAACCCGTGGGTAGTAGGTAGGATAAAAGGTTAGTCTTTTCCATGCTTTCTCCTAGTGATAAAAAATAAATATGATACTCTGGACTTATCTCCCGAGTGAAGTTTTCACCGATATTCGTGTGCTTGCGGATTATTTCTCTTTGATTCTTTTTTGTGCATAACTAATATCAACCACCTTACCCCTCGAATTTATAGGGGTGGAGGCGTGAAGTGCAACAGGTGGGTCCAATAATGGAGGAAGGTAAATCTCCACAATAAATGTGCCCACCTAACTGCTTCTTGATTCCTAGAACAGGTACGCTTGCCATTCACCCGGCTCTGAGCCGTTACGTGGATGCGCCATGATCACGTCGCAACGGCTTTCACCTAAAAAGATGCGCCCAACGGACGAGAAGAGTTATCATCGGTTTCTTCCATGAAAAGTAAAAATGGGCTCTGGCCCGTGTGAAAACCTCAAGGAAATAGAGGCTTGCCCTTAGTTAGGGTTTGACAGTCATCCTTGAGTGCCCGAGTTAGGTACACCCAAAGGGGGCAAACACGAGGCTTAGCTCGAGAACGAATCCTCGAGACTCCCATGGGCGTATCCATGGCAAAGACAAGAGTATTACTGAGGAATCCCCACGAAGGGAGTCATCGAACCACCACACCTTACCAAATGGGACTAGTATCCAGGCATCCATGCGTCTTGCATCAACAAGAACGCCCCAGGGCCATTAGTCAACCCCTATTAAACGGGGCATATGTTCTCACTTAGATTCCCTTTTACCAGCTCATCAAGAACATCGAGACTCACCCAATCGAGGGTAGTATGATGCTTCTCGCCTCACATCCGATCGAAAGGACACGTGAGATGGATGCTAGAGCTAGCAATGCCCTAGCCACACCAGGCTCGGGGGCTCATCTAAGCCTAGCACCCTGTTGACGGTCCTTAAGTATCAAATTTAATTATCAAATAAACAAAGAAAAGGATCCAAATGAAATCAACATCTAGACTTAGGGTTTTATCTGACAGAATTCCATGAGTTTTGGTGTTTGTCTATTTCTATAGGGTGTTATCAAGAAATACGGAAGAAAGGCCCACACGTCGGGATTACATAGAGATATTAACGTGTCGCGCAATTATCTTACATCTAGAAGACTCCAGAAGCCACAGGAAGGAAGCGAAGGCCGAACGGGCCAGAGGCAGGGCGCCCGCCCTCCTACCCTGGGCGCCCGCCCTGACTTGGAGCCTAATCAGGACTCTTTCTCTCGGGAGATCTCCACCGACCTAAAGGATCAAGAATAACCGTTCAATCAATGTCGGTTTGATCCGACGGCCCAGGTTCACTTGAGGGGACTATATAACCAGACCCCCTGGCCCCTAGAGGAGGCACCCCCTTGATCATTATTCATTATTCATAGACAGAGCAAAAGCTAGGGTTTAGAGATGAGAGCTCTCCTCTCTTCTCTAAACTAGAGTAGATCTAGATAGTAGCGAGATGGAGAGCGAAGGAGGATTAGAGGAGAGGCCGGCCTGTCGGTTCTTCCTCCGGTTGTACTTCGTCATGATCAAGCTCTAATCAAGCTTGCTCATGGGATGACTCTGGTAATCTACTTCTAATTCATTATGCAATTACTAATCATGTATGTTCTGGTTCACAACTCTTTTGAGTACTTCTAATCTATGGGACGCTATAGGTTAGAGTTGTAGTATAAGTGTAAGCGTGGTGCTTAGACCTAGATTACTTGTGGATATCCCCTGTCTAGCTGGATCGTGTGGTAGGCCGCGTAGGTGACAGTTACGTTGGTTCTCTGTAGTCCACCTCTCGTTAGCAGGACGGGTAGGGTTTATCGGCCTATGGATAAGCATCCTTTGTGGTGTAATCTTATCACGTGGTTCATCCCAGACATAGACATACCCCTTTGAAGTAGAGAAACCATAGTTATCCTCTCTATTCTCCTACCATCGCCCATATACTAGATTGCTCTACTCTCTATTCCCATATTATCACTCACTGTTATCTTACCTTTAATATTGTTCTTATTTGATTCTACCATCTTTCCTATTTACACCTATTTACTTATCTTGGTTAAGTTAGAGCGTAGATCAGTTCTATCGTTTCCCTGTGGATACGATAAAACCTTTAACCGGGTAAAAGCTTCAACGGTATCTGTGCGCTTGCGGATTATCTGTGTGCGTATAAATACCATAGTACACTCTAGTGCCATGCTGGGGATGACAACCTAGTATTCAAGTGGTGTTAGCAAGTGTCAACAAGCATTTTTGGCGTTGTTGCTGGGGAAACGGTTGCTGAGTTGACTACGAACTAGCTTAATCATTTTTTAAAAAATAAAAAAAAATTATATATATACTTTTCCTTTTATCTTTTGCCTTATCTCTGCTATTCTTTCTTCTTATCTAATCCTTGATCTCTGGTCTATCATGAATTCAAACATGTCTATCTATGAATTTCATAGACCTACGGGCACACATCTCGAACCACCAAAATCTTCAAAGCCTATCATAGCATCTAATTTTGAGATAGACCCCGAATACATAGAATTTATTCAAAAACAACCTTTCTCAGGAGAAGGTGAGGAAAACCCATACACACACCTAAGAGAGTTTTATCGAGTCTGTGACCTCCTTCGCATAGAAGGCATGTCCGATGAGACCCTTAAATGGAAGCTCTTTCCGTTCTCTTTAACGGGAAAAGCTAGACATTGGTACAAACTCAAAGTAGGGAGTGTTCATGGAGATTGGAAGGAGTTACATAATAGTTTTCTTTTAAAATATTTTCCAATCTCTAAAGTAGTGGAACTTTGGCGTGAGATTATTTCTTTTAGACAAATGGAAGAAGAATCTCTTAGCAAATCATGGGACCGCTTTATTAACCTTACTCTCACTGGCCCAAAGCTTTCTATTCCAGAAGAAGTTCTTCTAATTCACTTTTTTGAGGGCCTTAGTGGGGAAAATAAGCAAACCTTGAATACAGCCTCTAGAGGATCCTTCTATCACCTACCTGCTAGTGAAGCTTGGAATTTGATTGATTTATTAAGTCGAAAGTCTCCTAGCTTTTATATCCCTGAGAAAGAGAAAGAACCAGTTCCTAGACAAGAAGAAGTTTCGATAGCCAGATCACAACCACTTCAATCCCAAACTTTAGCTATCGATCCTAAACCATCAATATCCCAAAATTCTCCAAGGGAGGAAGGAATTCTGACCTTAAATCTTTCAGATGATGATGGTTTAGACCTCTGGTTCCATAAGAGACCTTCAAACAGGGATAATTCAAATCCTTGCAATAATGTTTCTCTTAGAAAATGTCATGGTTCCTTTTATGAAGAAGTCGAGGATGACATATCAAGTGAAGGAGAGCTAAGCCATATAGAAAATTCTAACACCTCCCCTTTCCTGATCACAAGTTCCCAATGGCTAGAATGCGTAGAATGGATTGATAAGGAAGAAGCTTTAATGGATTCTGACTTTGGCTCAATTTCAAATGGTGAGTTCTTGACTCCCTTTGAAAATGAGATTCATCCAACTATAGAAGAGGACATAAGTGAGACCAATCTAGGAGAAACTCCGAACATTCAGATTGGAGACGAAGATAACATTAATGAGCATGGAATTTATTTCATAGCCATTTCGTTTACTCCATGCTCATATGCAACATCTTTCCAATCTATTGGTCTCTCCGACATTGCCACACTTGAGATCTCCAACCCCCTCTTCCTTTCTATTTATAAAAACTTTAAAAGGGTGGTTGTCGATGCATATGTCTATAATAAATATTGCAGATCTCGTTGAATTGATCTTGATATAGGTCAGCGTTGGAAGGGAAACCACTTTGCCGACATAAATTGATGGTTTCCCAAGGACAAGCTTAGTGTCTTAAAATAAGCACTGATCAGATCATAACATGAGCTTTTAATTATTTACAACATTACCTGGTGTATTGAGCATATAAGGATAATTGTAAAAATATTCCTTCGGGTATTCTTATCACTAACCTTTCCAGGATTGGAGCAAGAAGATCAGATGAATGACAAGCACAAGGTATGTCCAACCAATCTTCATACAACATTGAATTAAATTCATCCAAACTTGAATTTTGCAAAATTCAAGCTTGGGGGTGTACTTTACATAAAAACATCCTTTGCCATGTTGCTATGTTGGTTGTCCCTACCTTTGAGACATGCTCAATTTGTTAAATACTAATCACACTACTTCATCTCCACTTGAGTAGATCTCTATAAATGCTGTCATGCTACCTTTGTCTATTTACAAGTAAGTGTTAGTTTGGAAGTACTCGCCATACTTCCATTGGCATTTAAATTAAGCATGGTGCTTAGGTTAAATAGCCGTCCTTAATCTAATTAGACATGGAGTCTAGTTTGGTTACTGAACTAAAAACTGCTTGAGTAGATATTGGTATATTTTGTTGGACTAACCCCTGCAGGAAACTTTCAATATCGATTTGGGAAGTCCTGAGATAAACTCACATCAGAGACGAAGAGAGTGACACATGAAGTTTAACAATTTGCACAAGAAGGACATAGCTCATTCATCATAGAGAGATGATCCATGGAGGGTGCCACAAACACAATGCACAACCGCTAAGCAAGGAAAGCTTCCACAAGGTGATACTGTACCATCACTCTTCAAGCAAGGTAACATCTTAAGGTACTTGACTATCACTTTTATAAGCTTCTCCTTGGTTCTGGCGTTCATATAAATAAAAGTGACAAACATGTATGATTTCCAACTCTAGATTAACCAACCCAACTGATTCAACATGTTTAGTCCTTTAATATTTGTTCCTAGTACTACCTCCATGATCCCACACTCCTAATCATATGAGCTAAAAGGTTACACATTCAATCTTTGAGAGATATAAAGAAAAGACATATACATAGATTATCTTTCCATAAGGTTGAGCGATCTGATCTGACAAATGTTATAAGTGCTACACTCATGAACTTACCATTCATCAACTTTGTCTTGCTCGCTATGCTTAAGGTTAGAGAAGAACAAATACACTTTTGGTTCTGTTGGTGTTTTCCACCAACAGGACCCATGCACTTGATCTCTGCCTTGTCTCTATGAGCAGGTACACTTCGAGCAAAATATGGAGGAGTTTTATAACTCTCAGACTCTACCAAGTGAAGGACCTGGATCTACGAGCACAAACACACTGAGCAAGATACTGCCAACACCGCACTTCGAACTGCTGGGCAAACAAAGAACATGGGTGACACTGTATCAAGAGGTGCAGACGTCAAGGTCCGCACCTGAATCAAATGACGCACCAGAAGAATGAACACGGTGAGAAGTCCTGTTCAGAAGAATTAAAACATTGAACCCTCGCCGACAGGTAAAATCAGTAGTTATCCATATTTATCCTTTCTGCATTCTCTTTTCCCATAAATTATTGACTTTCCTTAAATGGCTTGTTAGTTAATCATGCTATCTTGAAAAGAAAATAAAAATGTTAAAAACAGTAAGCCCCATGTGAGTATGCTCATGGCATAAAACCCACAAGTACATTCACTGTGGTGGCGTAAAAATAAACTAAATATATTCCTATTCTATAGAAATGAAAATATAAAAATAAATTTGTGATCCTACCAAAGAGAGTAATATTTATTAGAGGAAGCTCAACATGATAAAGGCGAAGAGATTTTATGGTAACACTTAACCAGTTCAACAAAGCTTTGTTGTCTATTTGAGCTCCACAGAACTCAAGGAAGACTAGCAGACGGAGGACATTCTAATCGCTGTCAGGGTGCTGCCGACATTCAAATACACCTCCGCCACCTGCTAGCTACATCAGAAGAAATTACGTCAAAATCCAGCTTAGGGGAGAGCAACCCCATTTATCCAGCTAAGTGTTTCTACTCGTGTTTATACTTTACTCAAATAATAAAAAGATGCATAATCATAAAAACCCAAATAAAGATTTTATGCTTATATATATATATATATTTTCTTAGTTTGCTAAATAAATAAATAAATAAAGTTTGCTATGAACCTTCATGATAAGCTCTCACATGGAAATGATAAATAGTTGCTCTGCCATGACTAGTTCTCAAAAGTGAAATCTCTCTCAAGTTTAGGTATGACTGTTATGAATTAAGATTTGCTCCAAACGTGAACTTGTGGGAAGAGTACTTGATCTATAGTCTAAGTCGTTAACGGATATGATATGGGAAGCTTGAGCTGCTGTTTATCTGTTCCTAGAGATGCTAGAATTCTAGAGAATTTTATCTTTGAAAATCTTTAAAATGTTGCATGATGAGTTCCTGTATGATGAGAGTTTGAAATCCTACCACCGCCACTTATACATGCTTATTAGACTATGAACCATACATTTACTTTTTACTGCTTATGAGCATTGAGTATGGTCAAGCTGTGTAGACCCTTAGGAGCTTGTCATGTGGTTAAATCAAGATTCACTTGCACGTTCACTCATATATGCTACTTCTACTCCGGAAGTACCATCCACATATATCCATCCATGTCCATCTCCAGAACCACCCAAAAGTATTCTACTCCTAATCCGGGAGAGAATAGCCAAAAATATTTCTGTGTTCCCTTATGAAATAAATGCTCAAGTTATCTTGCTACTACCACTTGCTATATTATCTCAACAGATGAGTGCTCTAAAAAAAGAGAGAAGAAAAAAAAATAAACGAGGAAATAAAAAGGGGCAAGTGCCCGGAACCTCGAAAGAAAGAAAAAGTGAGACGAGAGGTAAAAATGGACAAGTGTCTGACAGTAGAATTAGGGGTACAAGATACCCACCTGAGAGGAAAGAAAAAGAAGAGCATCTCATTCTCCTCATAAAGTTTCAAAAAAGCAAGGAAGGTATGTATCCCCTCAAAAGAGCAAAACTAGAATTAGACTTTCACCATTGTTATCACCATCATCACCATACACCATTCATTCGCCACACATGCACATCTTGATTTGGCTTATTGATTTGTTTCTTTGGATCCATGGTTTGACTATACAATAAATGTCTTGTAAGTATGTATGCTTTATCTCCCACCTATGAGCTCCAGATATTAAAGCCTTATTAGAGTAGGGTGAGAGAGAAGGCAATGTCACTATGCCTTATACCACAAATACCACATATCTTGAGAGAAGGCATATACCATCACTGCCTTGGTAAGGATCCAAAAATACCACAAAAGAGAGATTTAGAGAGTCATACAAGGAATCTCTGAGTTTTATTTGAAAATCTGCAAAAACTCTAGAGCTATAGCTGATCAAGAATAAGAGACACGACACTTGGCTAGACTGTTCTATCTTTTAACTACTCAAGACAGAAGTGACGGTTACAAGTCCCATGGTGAAAGGTAAAGTAAGTAAGTTTTAGTTCTTGACAGTTTACTCTAACTCAGAGATGAGATCTTATTTAAAAGCATGTGTACCATCAAATTTTTAAGATATTGCAACAACTTCTGATCCATTGCTGAGTCTATCCTTGCTCAGGGACGAGCAAGGGGTAAGCTTGGGGGAGTTTGTTGATGGTCCTTAAGTATCAAATTTAATTATCAAATAAACAAAGAAAAGGATCCAAATAAAATCAACATCTAGACTTAGGGTTTTATCTGACAGAATTCCACGAGTTTTGGTGTTTGTCTATTTCTATAGGGGGTTATCAAGAAATACGGAAGAAAGGCCCACACGTCGGGATTACATAGAGATATTAACGTGCCGCGCAATTATCTTACATCTAGAAGACTCTAGAAGCCACGGGAAGGAAGCGGAGGCCGAACGGGGCCAGAGGCAGGGCGCCCGGCCTCCTGCCCTGGGCGCCCACCCTGACTTGGAGCCCAATCAGGACTCTTTCTCTCGGGAGATCTCCACTGACCTAAAGGATCAAGAATAACCGTTCAATCAATGTCGGTTTGATCCGACAGCCCAGGTTCACTTGAGGGGACTATATAACCAGACCCCCTGGCCCCTGGAGGAGGCACCCCCTTGATCATTATTCACTATTCATAGAAAGAGCAAAAGCTAGGGTTTAGAGATGAGAGCTCTCCTCTCTTCTCTAAACTAGAGTAGATCTAGATAGTAGCGAGATGGAGAGCGAAGGAGGATTAGAGGAGAGGCCGGCCTGTCGGTTCTTCCTCCGGTTGTACTTCGTCATGACCAAGCTCTAATCAAGCTTGCTCATGGGATGACTCTGGTAATCTACTTCTAATTCATTATGCACATACTAATCATGTATGTTCTGGTTCACAACTCTTTTGAGTACTTCTAATCTATGGGACGCTATAGGTTAGAGTTGTAGTATAAGTGTAAGCGTGGTGCTTAGACCTAGATTACTTTTGGATATCCCCTGTCTAGCTGGATCGTGTGGTAGGCCGCGTAGGTGACAGTTACGTTGGTTCTCTGAGTCCACCTCTCGTTAGCAAGACGGGTAGGGTTTATCGGCCTATGGATAAGCATCCTTTGTGGTGTAATCTTATCACGTGGTTCGTCCCAGACATAGACATACCCCTTTGAAGTAGAGAAACCATAGTTATCCTTTCTATTCTCCTACCATCGCCCATATACTAGATTGCTCTACTCTCTATTCCCATATTATCACTCACTGTTATCTTACCTTTAATATTGTTTTTATTTGATTCTACCAACTTTCCTATTTACACCTATTTACTTATCTTGGTTAAGTTAGAGCGTAGATCAGTTCTCCTGTTTCCCTATGGATATGATAAAACCTTTAACCGGGTAAAAGCTTCAACGGTATCCGTGCGCTTGCGGATTATCTGTGTGCGTATAAATACCATAGTACACTCTAGTGCCATGCTAGGGATGACAACCTAGTATTCAAGTGGTGTTAGCAAGTGTCAACACACCCCTCGATGAAAAGAGGGTCAGATTCACTTGGAGGCTCGACGTCTCGAAATGCTCCTTGACAAAGTGCTACAACTCTAGTTCATCTTATCCCAACCTTGCAAAGACGTCTGCTACGCCTAGATAGATGAGCATCCCTCAAGAGATAAACAAAGTCCTTGAAGGAATCTCCTGTCTCCTCCAAGGCCTCGAGTGCTACCCCGATGGGGGATGCTCGCATGCCCCCCATGGAAACTCATGACTTGCACCTCACTCTCGATTTATGCCCCCTGCTCGAGCACCAGCACTTAAATAGGGGCTCGGGGCTACTATTGGGTACCTAAATAAGGGGGGTACCCTTAACCCTTGACAAAAAGAACTAACCATCTTCCTCTCGCTTTAACCTATGGAAAAGCCCAAACCAAGGGCCACGTTGGGTTGGCCCAAAAATGGCCCAAGATGACCTAAGCCATGGCCTACTCAATGATTCCCCACTCAAGGCAGCATGGATGGCTCGAGAGTGCTGCTCGGCCTATAGCTTGAATTCGGAAGTCAGGTTGAGCGAACAGCCACGAATGCGGCATACCCCTCGACTACCTGCTCCTAATACGATTCCTAGAGCATTCAATGTGCGCCACCTATGCCCACCTAACCTCATGGCTATAGTGGTTGTAATAGTGGATCATACTTCGATCATTTCCTGCTTTTACCACCCATACCTAGGGAGCCGATGAATCGTACAGGATAGTCTCGCCATTCCGTGCACTGTGCCTTGTTTGGCACCCCCTTGAGAAATTCTTGTCAACATATCCTCTCACTTTTTGGGGTTTGACCTTATCCACCTGGCTCCCAGTCCAATCAAGCACCCCCTTGAGCAAGATTCCCTCGAGACCGGTTAGTGCTTCAACAACTCCCGACATGACGTCTATAGAGATCTGCAGGCCCATGTATGGGCACTTGTCTATCATCTACCATGAGGCGCATCATCACACGTATGGGAAGGATGACCACATCATCACCAAGTATGTCAATACAAGACTTGTCATGCCACGCTTCTACATCAACCTAGACTTGATCGGTATCCTCCCTGACATCATCAACTATGATAGCCCTAGGAATCGTGTAACCCTGTGCCTTCTCTTCGCCTATAAAAGGGAATGTGAGGGCCTAGAAATAGGGGACTTCTTTTTTTAGGACTTTAGCTCCCCATATGCACTAAACCCTAGCCGCACACCACTAGAACCCCGGGAACCTAGGGTTCCAAGTACAAGCCCATCTCTTCATACCCCCATTCTCATCTACTTGTATTCGCCCAAGTACAATGTCACACCTGGTTTTCCAAACAAGACCAAGTGCTAACTATATGTGTGCCTAGGATGTCCACACGACACATATAGCGACAAATATGGAAAATATCAAGAACAATGCCTTATTATATCTCAAACATAGTTACAACAGGGCTTACATCTATTACAAAGCATAGCGAAAACTATTCTATATCTTCTCTTTGGGTCTCCATACTCCACAGGGACAGTTGACTGGGGGTACACTCGCCTAGTACTCTTGGAACATCTCAGGGAGCTCCGCATTTGTATCACCATCTGGTACTCATCTGGGATTTTTGATTGCTGAATGTAAAGCAAGTGTGAGTGCACCATACTCAGCAAGTATAACATAAGGGGATGCAAGGCTCAAAAGGCTAGACATAGTTGAACTACGGTAAGCATTTTTAGTTGGTCATATTTTATTATTAAACCTATGTTGCTAGGTTATGCTTAAGCTCCCAAGGTGAGAAGTATAATTAACATCAACGTTACTCATCACCCAAACCATCCATAGAACCAACTAACTCAAAAAGGATCTAGACCGCTCGTGTCTGTGAGCATGGCTGATATATCAGTTTTAAAACACTCTGCAAAGCTTGTACGCATTCACCATGAGTCGTGTTACCCATATGCCCAAGGTGATCAGCCTCTTGACCCACTTCCAAGGTAAGTCGGCAAGGTTCACTATGAAGCCTTTCGAAAGTCCCCCTAACAAGTTAGTAGCCGCGAGGTTTCAATGACAAGTGTGCATAGGTGTCCTCCAAGAGGCACATGTGGTCGCGGCACTGTACACACCAAGGTAGGAAAACAACTATACACCATCAGGCACCCCCTCTTGCGCCTTTCAGTAACCACTAACAAGTTAGAGAAGTTCAATTTACTGAGCTAAAGCCAGAACCATGTAGCTCTCAAGGCTATACGGTCAATCCTAGGTGGCCGCTTTAAGATTCCGTCCTTACGGAGGGTAGACTAGAGCATCCAAAAGGCCCAATGCTCTAGCCTCCTTCTGTCTATGTTGCTAAAAAGCATCATTTTATCATTGATTACATAATCCATTAGTCAAGATTAACATTATATTGTTTGGTGATTGCACACTAAGCAAAACTACCCATATGCATAACCTAAGGTAACAAGGGATTCAGGATAACAAAGGTTCTAGATATAGTCCTTATGGGTTTATCATATTATACACATGCATATGAAGAGGTGATTAAATAGTTATTAGGTAACAAGGGAACTCATGTTACACTTGCCTTTCAAACACCTGTTGATGGTTCCACTTTTCAAAGAGCTGCTCCTCGTGTAGCTCCACTAACATTGATAGCGACCAGCGCAAGAATCATACATAAACCTAGAAACAATACACCAATCATTACAAAAAGAAGACATAAAGGTTTTAATCACATAGGGCTTGTAACTATGAATGTATGAGCAGAAAAGCAACTAAAATAGGAAATACAGTTTAAAAGATATAAAGGTCAAAGACATTGATGAGAGATTATTAGATTAGATAGACATAGATGAATTTAGAGGAAGTTGAAACACAAGGTGTTGACACCATTTTTGGGCACGTGTGCAGGATGGCAGGATAGGGTGGCAGTACGATGCGGGTTGCTGATAAGGATGGTTGCCGATGAGGGAAAGGTTGAATGTGACTAAGTCCTCAGGCAGTAATATGGTGCCGATGACCAAGTAAAAAGGTCTGCCGATGACTATGGCAAGGAGATTGCCGATGACGCGAAGGAGGAGTCCGGAAGCTGCCAGTTGTCATGTGGAGGAGTTTCGGTTTGTCACGAAGGATGGTTTTATTATTTCCTTAGTTATTCGCATCGTTTTGTATACGGGTTCCGTGTAATTTGGAATTCGAATTCTAATCGTGTCTGGTCGTAGCTCTTTGAGCAGGGTATAAATATAAGCCCTAGGACCTTGTAATCAACATCATCTATCAATCAATCAAACACACGTTTTTACTCATATTCCAGCATTTACTTTTCGACGACTTCGTCATACGTTTTCTTTTTACTACGAGTTCTTAGGAATTCGTCGACTCAAGCTCGGCGTATCCTCAAGTTCCGCGTGAGTACCTCTTAGCCGTGACATCCGGGCGCATCGCTGTTGTCAGGACTAAAGTATTCGAGTTACCACCTTTGCCGATAGTAAGGTCAAATCGGCTGGCACGCCTTAACGTTTGGATCGGGTATTAGCCCTTTGTGTTTGCAGACTAGTTTTTGCATCAACACATCTTTTGGCACGCCCAGTGGGACAGATTCAAGATCAAGATCAACATGTCGATCTCTGACCTCGATCAAGACAACGTCATCCCCGTGACGGAAGCCAACCTCAAGGATGAGCAGAAGCAAGCTATTGCCCAAGCCATGGAAGAGTTCAAGCAGCAATGCCTGAAGTCTTTCAGCATAAACAGGAGCGGCGAAGTGGTCCAGAAAGATGCACTGCCGGCACCACGGCAGGTCACCTTTGACGCCAATCCTGGCAAGCTTCAAGACATGGTTGACAATGCCATCAATCGAGCGCTGATTAACCAAGCTGGTGTACTGTCTAATACGGTTTTCAACGCCGTGGCAAGAACCTTCAAGGAAGGACAAATCCCGCCGGATTATGTGGGCCCTTCCCATCATCAACCCACGGCACCAGAGGTCATGGCTCCATCGGCTGCCTTGACGAGTGCAAGTGCACAGTCTGCCGTCCCTCCAAGTACATTGGGGACTACTGGTGCACTATCTATGCCGATGGCAACCAACCCACAAATTTCAGTTGGGCAGCATAAACTGACAACAGATATGTTGGCATCGGCAATGTCGGGATTAACTCTTCCTCCCAACTGGTGGGGTTATGGTATGCCTCCAGAGTTGACGCCGGGAACGTCACAGATAACTGACATGAGGGGCAAAACTCCTATGACATCGGCACCTTCCAATGTGCCGGTGAACCAGAGTCCTCGGTATACCACAACTACTACTGCAAGGCCTCACACTGGAAATCCTCAAGATTCAATGTTCCAGATGCCCAACGCATCGGTAGAGTCAATGCTGATGCAACAGAGGCCTATGGCCCAGTCGGGGTATGTCAATTCAACGACGATACCCAATTACCAATCATCGGCAGCACCTATGCCGATGAACGCTAATAATGGATGGCTTGGACAGCAAGCCTTTCCACAGTCGCCCCAGCAGGGTTATCAGACTACGGGGTTCCAGCAAGGGCAGGTTTATCCCGGGTTCCAAGGTCAGGGAATTCCCAACCAGCCAATAAATTTTGGACAGCAACTCGGAGGACAGCCAATCGGTGGACAGCAGTTTGGTAGTCCGCAGATTGGAGGACAGGTGACCAATACGATGTTCCATACAGGTCACGTCCCAAACAGACACGTGGAGGTTCGCCACCAAGTGCCGGATCCGCAGCCGCCTCATCGGCAAGATGCCGATGCTTATTGGGCCGATAAGATTGCTGAAGTAATGAGGGAACAATTTGGGATAAAACCCAAAGTCAACACTTATTCTTATCGGACACCGTATCCTCCAGCGTATGATTTGATCCCGCTTCCACATCGGTACAAGGTACCAGATTTTACCAAGTTTTCCGGACAAGACGACACGTCAACCATGGAGCATGTCAACAGGTTCATTATTCAATGTGGAGAGGCTGGTAACAGGGACGAATTAAGGGTTCCTCTATTTTCGTCATCACTGTCTGGATCGGCCTTTACTTGGTTCATATCGTTACCTCCCAACTCAGTAATTACTTGGGCCGATCTAGAGAAGCAATTCCACAGATACTTCTTCTCGGGGGTTCATGAGAAGAAGATCACCGACTTGGTCAAGTTGAGGCAACGTAATGATGAGTCGGTTGAGGGATTTGTGCAGAGGATACGAGAGGTCAAGAATAAATGCTATAGCCTGGTTCTGGATGATCGGCAGCTAGCCGATTTGGCTTTCCAGGGTTTGTTGCCACATATCAGGGATAAGTATGCATCTCAAGAGTTCGAGAGTTTAAGTCATTTGGTGCAGAGGATATCTGATCAAGACATCAAGCCTTTCGAGCCTAA